>NW_016107749.1:1616991-1624178 GCF_001604975.1 Cebus imitator
GGGCAACAGAGTGAGACTCTGTCTGAAAAAAAAAAAAAAAAAAAAAGAAAGGCTGGGCACGGTGGCTCATGCCTGTGATCCCAGCACTTTGGGAGGCCGAGGTGGATAGATTATGAGATCAGGAGATCAAGACCATCCTGGCCAGCACGGTGAAGCCCTGTCTCTACTAAAAGTACAAAATTTAGCTGGGTGTGGTGGCATGTGCCTGTAATCCCAGCTACTTGGGAGGCTCAGGCAGGAGAATTGCACTCCAGCCTGGTGACAGAGTGAGACTCCATCTCAAAAAAACCAAACAAAAACCAAACACCTACACAGTATTTCTCCCCAAGTAAACTTAATCCGGCATCATTTTTAGATGAGCTGCACATATGCTGTCTTACTACAGAGAAATATTAAGACCAGCAGCCATAGCCTTGAACTGGGTGAGGTCCAGATGGCCACTGACCCTGTCGGCTAATCAGAGTCAGATAGAATAACAACTCATCAACATTCTTCAACTTTAAATTGGGTGTAAGCATAAATTCCAGTTTGGTGTTTTGGTCACTCTGATGTACATTTCACATGAAGTTTATTACAGACACTGTATCAAGAAGCAGTTTAACATTCTGTGAGTGCCTTAAGATTTTAGTGTGGCTGAGGTAGCGATCTGGTTCTATTTGCCCTAAATTTGTTTCAGGCTAGAATTCAGTTGCAAGGAACAGAACTTTAGGAAATCAACTACTCATTTCTTTATGTACTAGAGTAGATTAAAAAGGATTTTCTGAGGAACACTTTAGGCCTGCCTTTGGGAACTTCCACTGCCTGCCTCAGGACAAGGGGAATTATGGGATTATATTTAAGCCTTATTAGGTTCCTTGGTTCTGATAAAAATACAAATGCACCATGAGTGCTGTTAAGATAAGGTCTGTATTTAGCTGACAACACAGTCCATTTCTGTGCTGCTGCCTATATATATATATATATACACACACACATATATATATATATACACACACACACATATATATATACACACATATATATATACACACATAAATATACATATATATATATACATATATACATACATACATACATACACACACTTCTTTTTGAGATGAAGCCTCAGTTTGTGGCCCAGGCTAGAGTGCAATGGCACAATCTCGGCTCACTGCAACCTGTGCCTCCCAGGTCAAGGATTCTCCTGCCCCAGCCTCCTGAGTAGCTGGAACTACAGGCATGCACCACCCAGCCTGGATAATTTTTGTATTTTGAGTACAGATGAGGTTTTGCCATGTTGGCCAGGCTGATCTCGAACTGACCTCAAGTGATCCATCCACCTTGGCCTCCCAAAGTGCTGAGATTACAGGTGTCAGCCACCGTGCCTGGCCTGCTGCCAGTATTTACTAACAGATCAATATTCAAGAATAATCAGTTTAAGAATGAACAGCCCATTCACTTCTCCAGATATCTAAACCACAACATCCTGTTGCCCACTGTGCACCTTCAATTTTGGCAAAACTGCTTTTGCTGAAACACATTTTCATGCAAGGCCACCAGCTTATACTGAAGGGTACGATAATTCATTTAACAAACATTTATTTGAATGCCTGCTGTGAAATCAATGAAACTTGATGTTATATCTTCTTTATGAAGATCTTTAGGATAAATGTCTGATCTTAAGGCCAAGAACAGTTGCAATTCACCTGAACAACTAGGTTCCTTTTATTGAAGGAGGCTGAATGAGTTTTACATTTTCTTTCCTTTTAAAGCTGGCTGCTAAAAAGCTTAGGGTGGTACTTGTGAACAGGGGTGTTGACATTATGGAATGCATTTTTACATTTCTTTTTTGGCTCATTTTGTCTCACTCATACTTTTTCTTTGGCCCCACTTTAATTTACCTTGAAGTAACTTGCAAAACCTAGTACATGTTCTGAAATCTTTTTGAACAGGGCAGAGCAGAGCACAAATAAACAATTGTAGGAAGCAAAACGGAGGTGAGAACATATCAGTTTATTTAAAGTTATACTCATTCGTCAATTTACATTCTTTTTTTTTTTTTTTGAGACGGAGTTTCGCTCTTGTTACCCAGGCTGGAGTGCAAATGGCGCGATCTCGGCTCACCGCAACCTCCGCCTCCTGGGTTCAGGCAATTCTCCTGCCTCAGCCTCCTGAGTAGCTGGGATTACAGGCACGCACCACCATGCCCAGCTAATTTTTTGTAGTTTTAGTAGAGACGGGGTTTCACCGTGTTGACCAGGATGGTCTCGATCTCTTGACCTCGTGATCCACCCGCCTTGGCCTCCCAAAGTGCTGGGATTACAGGCTTGAGCCACCGCGCCCGGCCCCCCATTTACATTCTTATACCTGAGTACACTGTGAATACAGGAGCAGAAAAGAAAATTGGAATTTTTAATCTTAATATTAAATATTTTTTTCTCAGCTCCAGAAAGGAGTGAAAAAAAGAAAAACAAAAATTTAATTTATAAAAAATTTTTAAAAGAATATGTTTTTTGATAATCCTACTTCTGGAAGTGAGCACAATGAAGGGGGAGACTCACTGGTCCAAGGTAAACACTACATGGTTAAACTTAGGTTAAGTTAAATAGATGTTCCTAGAAAACTTACAGTGGTTTTATAAATTGAACATTTAGTAGTGAATTGATTAAATTCTTAAATATATAAAAAAAACTTGTCTACATGTGCGGCAATGGACAAAATCATTCCCTACATTATCTAACAAGTTCAGACTTTTGCGGATGATGTTTTCTTAAAGTAGGACAAGCTATGGAATGACAAAAAGGGTAGCTCAAAAGATAATAAACACATTACACACAATTAGGACACCTTGTGAACCACAGTGACACTTGTTCTGGTGAACCTGGTCTAACTACAATTATATGCACTTAGAACAAAGGGCATCACAATCATATAAAGTATAGTTCTTATTAAAGAATTTAGCATCTCTGCAGTCTTATTAACCTGATGTTGTCTTCATAGAGTAGGTTTGGGTATAAGTAAATGAACTGCCCTCACTACCTAAGAAAGCACTGGTAGGTGTTTGCCTTTATAAAAAAGGAACTGGTTACTCTAGAATTATAAAATGAATGATCAAAACTAACTCAAGAAAACCTAAGTAGCCTTTTTGAAGGATGTTAAGACAGAAACTGGTACTAGAGATAAAGAGAAATATTTTATAAAAGTCCATCAAGAAATATGTAACAATTGTAAACATACAAAAAGTGACAAGACAAACTCAGAGGCACTTATCTTATTAAAAAACACGCTTTCGTGCCACTGCACTCCAGCCTGGCGAAAGGGCAAGACTCTGTCTCAAAACAAACAAAACACCCGTTTTCACAATAAAGAACTCTCAAAGTTCAACAAGAAGACAATCCAATTTAAAAATGGGCAAAAGAGTTGAAAACACACCAAAAAGAGACACAGATGGTAAAATGCGCACATGACAAGATGCTCAACATCAGCAGGCACTAAGAAAATGCAAACCAAAATTGCAATCACTTCATATCCAACCAGAACAGAACAGCTATAATCGTAGAGACAGATAATAACAAGTGTTGGTGAAGAAGTGGAGAAACTGGAACCCTCATGCATTGCTAGTGGAAATGTAAAATAGTGTAGCTGCTTCAGAAAACAAAAGCATTTCTTTTCTTTTTTTTTTTTTAACCTGAGACAGTTTTGCTTGTTGCTCAGGCTGGGGTACAGTGGCACGATCTCACCTCATTGCAACCTCCACCTCCTGGGTGTAAGCTGTTCTCCATTAGCCTCCAGAGTAGCTGGAATTACAGATGTGTGCCACCACGCTCAGCTAATTTTTATATTTTGAGTAGAGGCAGGGTTTCACCACGTTGGCCAGGATGGTCTCGAACTCCTGAGCTCGTAATCTGCCCCCTTCGGCTTCCCAAAGTGCTGAGATTACAGGCATGAGCCACCATGCCCAGCCAGAAGCACTTCTTTTTAAAAAATTTTTTTTTGAGACGGAGTCTCACTCTGTTGCCCAGGCTAGAGTGCAGTGGCATGATCTTGGTTCATTGCAACCTCCGCCTCCCAGGTTCAAACAGTTTTCCTGCCTGAGCCTCCTGAGTAGCTGGGATACAGGTGCGCGTCACCATGCCCGGCTAATTTTTTGGTAGAGACAGGGTTTCTCCATGTTGGCAAGGCTGGTCTCGAACACCTGACCTCAGGGGATCCACTGGCCTCGGCCTCCCAACAGAAGCATTTCTTAAAATGTAAGACTAAGAGTTACCATTAGACCCAGCAATTCTGCCACTAGGTATCTGCTTGAGAGCAATAAATACATTATGTCCACACAGAAACCTGTACACAAATGTTCACCATAACATTATTCTTAACAGCCAAAAAACGAAACAACCCAAATGTCCATCAACCAATGAATGGAAAAACAAAAGAGAATATTATTCAGCAATAAAAAGAAATGAAAATACTGATAACATGCTATAACACAGATGAACTTCGAAAACATTATGCTAAGTGAAAGAAGTTAGTAACAAAAGGTCATATACTATATGACTCCACTTATATGAAAGGTCCAGAATAGGCAACTCTATAGAGGTTAAAAAGTAGGCTCATGGGCCGGGTGTGGTGGCTTGCGCCTGTAATCCAAGCACTTTGGGAGGCCAAGGCAAGCAGATCATGAGGTCAGGAGATCAAAACCATCCCAGCCAACACGCTGATACATGTCTCTATTAAAAATACATTAGCTGGGCGTGGCGGCGCGCACCTGTAGTCCCAGCTACTTGGGAGGCTGAGGCAGGAGAATCGCTTGAACCAAGGAGGCAGAGGTAGCAGTGAGCCGAGACTGTGCTACTGCACTCCAGCCTGGGCAACAGAGTGAGACTCTGTCTGAAAAAAAAATATAAAAAGTAGATTCACGGTTGCCTAGGGCTGGCAGGCAGGAAAACAGGAATGGGAATGACTGCTAACTGGTACAAATTTTCTTTGGGGATGATAATGTGCTAAAATTGGATTACAGTGATGGTTACACAATTTTGTAAATATACTAATTGTATACTTTAAGTGAGCAAACTTTATAGTCTCATATCTCAATACATGGACAAAAACAACAGGATCATCTCAAAAGAAGCATAAAAACACATGACAAAAATCCAATACCAATTCGTGATAAAACTCTCCATAAACTAGAAATAAGGGAAAATTTCCTCAACTCGATAAAGGGCATTTATGAAAAATGTACAGCTAACTACATACTTAATGGAAAATGTTTTTCCCTGAAGATTAGGAACAGGGCAAGGATGGATGATGCCCTTGGCAATTCTATTCAACATTGTACAATAAGGGAGAAAAAAAGGAAAAAGACAGTCTTTCAGAATTGAAAGCAGCAGGAAAACTGTCTTTATTTGCAGACTACATTATCCAATGTGCAGAAAATTCTAAGGAATCACAAACAAAAAACTACCAGCACTAATAAATGAGTTCAGCAAAGCTACAGCACATGAGGTCAATACACAAAAATCAATTGTAGTTCTACATACTTAGCAATGAACAATCCAAAAAGAAAAAAAATTCCATCAAAAGTAACATCAAAAAGAAAAAAAATACTTAGGAATAAATTTAACAAAACAGTGCAAGCCTTGAAAATTACAAACACTACTAATAGAAATTTAAAAATATCTAAATGATGGAGACACGTTCCAGGTCCATGGGTTGAGTGAACATCATTAAGATACCAATTTTCCTCAAACTGATCACAGATTCACAATGCCTACTGAAATCCCTGCAGGCTTTGTGTGTGTGTGTGTGTGTGGTAGAAATTGACCAGCTGAACCTAAAATTTATATGGAAATATAAAGGATTCAGAGAAGCCAGACAAATTTGAAAAAGAGCAACACTTACTTCAAAGGCTACAGCAATCAAAACATCGGCACCGGCATAAAAAGAGGCAAATAGACCAGAACAGAGAATGGGAGTGTACTGAATATCCTCACTTTTGTGGTTCTCTTGTAGATTATCCTTGCTTTTGTGGTAAATAGGGAGGTTAACCAGAGAAATCCTTTTCATCCATATAATTCTATGATACACTTATTACATAAAATTTTGTTTAAAACTTGCTCAATCCTAAAATGATATAGCCCTCCAGAAAAACAATACAGCAATATGTAGTAAGAGCAAGTTCATATTCTCTGTCGAAGTATTTCCACTTCTGGATATTTATCTTGGTAATATAATTCAACAAAAGCAAATAATCCATAAAGCTATCATCACTGTAACAACCACTTGTCCAACAAGAGTAGAATAAGATGAGTAACACAAAGAAATGTCAAATTACTAAAACAGCATGAAGATAATTTGTAGAAAATATTTGGTGCAAAGAATCAGGATATAAATAATTTCAACATGAAAATGTATATAGTATATAAACATATGCCAAATGGAAGGTAATCTGCACTACTGAAAGTAGTTTTAGGGTTGTAAGAGTCTAAAGACAGTGCTTTTTGTATGTTTAATTGCAGTCTTTTGAAATGTTAATGCATTGTATACTCAAAGGGGAAAAAAATCAGATACTATCCACAGGGTAGAGATGAAAAATATCAAGATCGCATTGATAAGGTTCTACATTCCTCTGGTTTGATTCCTGAGTGTGGTTATGAATCTAGAGTTCTCAACAGACATCTCAGTGATTAAAACTTTTATCAGTTTATACTGAAATTACCCACAGTATTTTACTAGTTCTACTCAGTATTGAGGTAAAGACCACAAATCTGTGATTTTACAAAGTAGTCATTACAATTCAGATATAATACTGGATAGTTCAAAATCTTTATGCCTGAGTATTTCACTTATCCTTATTACTTCCTTTCAAGTTCTTAACTTGTAATTCCTCAAGCAGCATTTTTTGGTAAGTTTATCAGCCACTGAACTATTTGAATCATATAACCATTAAAGTTCCTCTCAACTGAGAATAGTGGAAAAAGGGAGTGTGTATCTACTTTCCTGATTTTTCCTATTCTTATGACTGCCTGCTGGGATGAGAACCTCAGCATGATCTAGTCTCAGTATCTCCAAGGTTATCAGAGAGAATACCTGGTAATGCTACAACACACAACCCCATTAATAGTGGGATGAACCATATGAACTTGTTTCCGTGGGCCAAAATATTAATAGTTAATCATCAGCAATTTTGTATGGCTCAACCTTGGATGTCAAGC
>NW_016107749.1:1624216-1627029 GCF_001604975.1 Cebus imitator
GAGACACAGTCTGGCTCTGTTGCCCAGGCTGGTGAGCAGCAACATGATTGCAGCTCATTGTCTCCTCAATCTCCTGGGCTTAAAGTGATCCTTCTTTCTGCCTCAGCCTCCTGAGCACCTGGGAACACAGGCACTACCACCATGCCTGGCTAATTTTTCTTTTTTTTTTTAATCTTTTTTGCAGAGATGTGGGTCTTGCTTTGTTGCCCAGGCTGGTCTTAAACTTCTGGACTCAAGCAATCCTCCTGTCTGAACCTCCCAAAGTGCTGGGATTATAGGCATATGCAACTGTGTCCAGCCAAAGATAAAGAACTTTACTAGCAATCTGGGCACAATTTTACTTTGGTTTCTCTGGTCTTCGTCAGCCTACTAAAGCTTTGAGACTATACTTTGATTTTTGGTTAGAAAAAAACAAAACATGAAGTTTTCTCTTTGTCCTTTTATTATATGGATATTTGGTAGTATTGTTTTTTCATATTTCAAGTTGTCCTTCCATTTAAACTCTTTGTTCCCTGTGAGAATCTAGAATCATTGACAAAGACTCTCTCCTTAACCTTCTCAATAAAGAGTGCTTAGGTGATTATTTTCAGAACTAGCATTTTAAGCAATTAGTTTTTCTATGTTAGCATTAATATGCCAAAGTCATAAGCAAAACCAAGAAGTGTTTAACAGTAGCCAACTAAAGAACAAATACCAGAATTACCTATTCTAACTCAGCTCCTGCCGAAGTCCTGTTTTTCTTCACACAATAAGTTGTGGTACCAGCACTTTCAGAGCAATGCTTCCTTCTTCCACCACCAACTTAAATAAACCCCATTTGAGGACATCTTACCTGAAACTACCATAGACTATAAGAAGAATGGAAATCAGAAATGTAGACACTTGACTGGAATCCACCAGGGAATAGGCCCTAGAGAAATAAGAGGAAAAAAATTTAAGTCACATGCAGTGAGTCCTAACGGAGCTTACAGTCTAACGGAGTTCTATAAACCCCACTAAGCTTTGTTTTTATCTTTAAGAAGAAAATAGGTATAAATGAGCATTAACAAGATAACACAATTAAGATTTGCTAGTTTAACAGGAAGAATAAATTGACAGGTTTACAGCTATTATTAGTTACTACTTACAGCATGTAAAATGACATCTATGTAAAAATTCCATCTCTGTATATGTTTACAATATCCACCCCCAATTAAAAAATTATCAAAATATTGACCAAATCTGTGCCAATGGCAAAAAGTCTCAATAATTCCACTGTTATCCATTTGCATTTGAACCACTAAGAGTATTTTACTGGTTTTACTCAGTGATGAGGTAAAGCCTGCATCTCCTGAATTCCCCGTTTCCATTTTTCTAACTGCCTACTGGTTATCACCATCCAGATGGCTTACAGGAGGTTCTTCAAAGTCAACAGGTCCAACACAAATATTCTCTCTGTCTTACCTGATCCTCTCAAGGAATGGTATTACCATCCCCTCAGCTGCCAAAGCTAAAAATCTGTTGCATTCTTGACAGCCCTTTGTTTCTCTTACGTCCACATCCCCAACTGCCCTATTTCTCCCAATCCCACTGCCAATGTGTTAGCTCCCTTCTATGGCTTGACTGTTGGAAATCTTGTTTTAAAGTTTGTTTCCCTGAGTTCACCCTCCCCATTACCCATTCTTATTTGTCAGGGATTTTCCTAAAACAAATATTTGTATTTAATACTGCCTACGTGCCAGGCCCTGTGCTAGCCACTGGGATATATAGTAATAAATAAGAGTGCCTTGGTCTCTGCCTAAATGTCTTTTCTAAAGAAATGAATTTCACTCTAAAGAAAAGAAAAAAAAATTACATAACTGAATGAATATAGTAATGAAGAATGTTACAATGGAGAGAAACAGAAGTACAGGGTACTATGAGAATGTATATTAGGGGATCCAGTCTAAGAACAGGGAAGCTTTCTTTAGGGAGGAAGATGAATTAGAGAGATACAGGACACAATAAATAGGACCTG
This sequence comes from Cebus imitator, assembly GCF_001604975.1. NCBI lineage: Eukaryota > Metazoa > Chordata > Mammalia > Primates > Cebidae > Cebus > Cebus imitator. The sequence continues at coordinate 1,626,213 of NW_016107749.1, forward strand.
GTGATTGTTCATGGGAACGAAGAGAGGGAAGAATTAGCGGTGATCCCTAGGATTCTGCTTAGCTGGGTTTATACCATTTAGGGGGGAAATAAAAGGTAACACAGGAGGAACAGATTTTAAACTAAGGTTTGAATGTACTAAGGAGACTGCTGGATATTGAAACGGTTCTGAGCTGAATATGTATATACACTGAGAACTCATCACCTTCCACATGGCAACTGAAGCCATAGGTGTGTGTGAATGCCTCGCAGCAGTGAAAAGAGGACCTAGGATCAAGGCTTGAGAAACCTTGAAATTTAAAGATCAGGTAGAAGAAGGAACTGCAAAGAAACCAAGATGAAGTAGAGACAGAAAAGGAAAACCCAGGATAGCACGTTATTTCAGAAAGGCAGCAGAATTGAATGAGGCCTGAATTTAATCCCTTCTTCTCTACAACTTAGTAGCTAAGCCAGTTACTTAGCCTCTCTAAGCTTCAACTTTTCATCTGTAAAATGGGGATAATGACAACATCCGCCTCAAAGAGTTGTTAAGGGATTAAATGAATTCATATAAAGAGCATAACGCATTAAATATTCAATTGACACTCACTGCATTAGGAGGGAGACATCGCCAACCATGAATGCTGCTGAGAGGTCAAGATAGACAACTGGAGTGGCCACTGAGTCAAGTGGTGAGATGGAGTCAGACTGAAACTAGCTGAGAAGTTAAAGCTGAGAAAATGGAGACAGTATTTTGAAAAGGGCAGGGAAGAGAATGGCAGCTGGAGGGTAAATGTCAAGATAAGGAAGGTCTTAAAACTTTTTTTTTTTTTTTTTTT
>NW_016107749.1:1627524-1639116 GCF_001604975.1 Cebus imitator
ACGGGGTTTCACCATGTTGACCAGGATGGTCTCGATCTCTTGACCTCGTGATCCACCCGCCTCGGCCTCCCAAAGTGCTGGGATTACAGGCGTGAGCCACCGCGCCCGGCCCCATTTTCTTTTTTAAAATGGGAGATGCTCAACCTTTTCTGATGCTGACTGGAAATTATCCCAGTGAGGACAGAAAGACTGATGCGTACAGAGTAGGACATTACATTTCCTTTAATCGTTGTAAAAAAACAAAACATATAATAAACTTTCATGACACACTGCTGTGGTCTACAATGGCATGCCTTTGGATCTTTATTTATTCATTCATTCATTTTTGAGACGGAGTTTCACTCTTGTTGCCCAGGCTGGAGTGCAATGGCACAATTTCGGCTCACTGCAACCTCCACCTCCTGGGTTCAAGCGATTCTCCTGCTTCAGCCTTCTGAATAGCTGGGACTACAGGTGCTCGCCACTACGCCCAGCTAATTTTTTGTATTTTTAGTAGCGATAGGGTTTCATCATGTTGGCCAAGATGGTCTTGAACTCCTGACCTCAGGGGATCTACCTGCCTCGGCCTCCCAAAGTGCTGGGATTAGAGGCGTGAGCCATCACGCCTGGCCTGGATTAAATTTTAAAAAACCAGCTCCTCCTCCCTGATAGATCCTCTGTGCTGTGTTGTAGTCTCTGAGTGACTGTAGTCAATGACTTTCTTCATAGTCTGTTTTTCTAGCTGAAGACTTGACCATGTACAAAATATCAGAGTGTGATTAAGGTTGCCAGTTCTCACTTCCATAACCTGGCAATGAGCATGTCCCCCAATGCAGAACTAAATGCCTGATTTCAGAAAAGTGTTCAGATGTTTAATGGTTCCCCTAACTGAAGTTTTGTTTTAGCTTTTGAATAAACCTATACAAGAAAATTTGGTTAAAGTTCACCCCTAATATTGTACATGGTATTTTATAATTCATACTAAGATCTTAAAAAGTTCTAACAATTTTGCAAACTGTACCAAATATCACATAATCAGAGTTATATCTTATTTTATGACATTTGAAATTTCATATACTATTTTCAATTCAAACTATCATTATAAAAGCTTTTGTTGTTGTTTCTTTTTGGAGATAGGGTTTTACCTGTTGCCTAAGCTGGAGTGCAGTGGCATAATCTTGGCTCAGTGAAACCTCTGCTTCCTGGACTCAAAAGCAATCCTCCCACCTCAGCCTCCCGAGCAGCTAGGACTGCAGGTGTGTGCCACCACACCCAGCTAATTGTTGTATTTTTTGTAGAGACAGGGTTTCACCATGTTGCTCAGGCTGGTCTTGAACTCTTGGGCTCAAGCAATCCACCCACCTCAGCCTCCAAAAGTGCCAGTATTACAGGCATGAGTCACTACGTGCCTGGCCTTATAAAAGTTTTGCAAAAAGCCTTTTAACAAAAAGACATTATAAAATACAGAAAATGGATTTAAATAAATTATAGCCAATCTGCATTTTTAGAACTATCAATTTTTTAAAAAAATTATACAAATTTATGTTCACTGTGAAAACTAAAAAATGGGCAAGTATATAAAGCGAAGTACAGTGCCTCCCCCTTCCTCCTCTCTGCACTTCCATTCCCTAGGAGGAGACGTTGTTTACAGTTTGGTATGTGTATCCTTCCATACAAATCATGAGTACAGAACATACACACATTACAAAACAGGAAGCAAACATGTTCTCTTAAAACTTGTTCTTTTTAAAAACTCAACTATGCACCCAGGAGCTACTCTTTCCTCCTGCCTTCTCTTACTGGCCTTTATTGCAAAATTAAGATGTGAAAGCTTCACAAATACAGAAAGCACTCTTTTTTAAAATAAAGAATAGGAGCCAGATGTGGTGGCTCACGCCTGTAATCCCAACACTTTGGGAGGCTGAGCGGGTAGATCACAAGGTCAGGAGTTCGAGACCAGCCTGACCAATATGGTGAAACCCCATCTCTACTAAAAAAATACAAAAATTAGCCAAGTGTGATGGCATGTGCCTGTATCCCAGCTACTCAGGAAGCTGAGGCAGGAGAACTGCTTGAACCTGGGAGGCAAAGATTGCAGTGAGCCGAGATCAGGCCACTGCACTCCAGCCTGGGCAACAGCGCAAGACTCCGTCTCAAAATAAATAAGTTTAAAAAAAGAAGAAATAGAAAACTTCCAGGTTCAATGAGTACAACTTTTAACCACTCATTGTCTCAACATTCTCATTTTGAGTCCTTAACGACAGCAATATCTCAATGTTTTACATGCTTTCATCTTATTTAACTTTCTAATTAGGAAGTTAGATTGTTGTTTCTACCACCTCAGTAGAAATAAATGGAGGCCTTTGCCCCTGCCTGCCTGCCTGCTCCACTCTCTCTCTCTCTCTCTCTCTCTCTCTCTCTCTCTCTCTCTCTAACAAAGTCTAGCTCTGTTTCGTTTCATTTTCGGCTCACTGAACTTCCACCTCCCTGGTTCAAGGAATTCTCCTGCCTCAGCCTCCCGAGTAGCTGGGATTACAGGCATGCGCTACCACACCCAGCTAATTTTTGTATTTTAGTAGAGACGGGGTTTCACCATGTTAGCCAGGATGGTCTCGATCTCATGACCTCATGATCCACCCACCTTAGCCTCCCAAAGTGCTGAGATTATAGGCATGAGCCACCGCATCTGGCCTGCCTCTGTTTTTTTTTTTTTTTTTTTTTTTAAGAGACAGAGTCTCGCTCTGCATCCCAGGCTAGAGCACAGTGGCACGATCACAGCTCACTGCAGCCTTGAACTCAGAGGCTTAAGCAAACCTCCTACCTTAGCCTCCGTAGTAGGTGGGACTACAGGTGTGCCTGGCTAATTTTTTTAGTTTTAAATTTTGTAGTGACAAGGGGCTTGCTATGTTGCCCAGACTAGTGTCAAACTCCTAGCTTCAAGTGATCCTCCAGCCTTGTCCTCCCAAAGTGCTAAGATTTTAAGTGTGAGCCATGGCATCCAGCTCCATGCCTCCTTTTTTAGTCAATTTAATATTTAATGAAGGATGGGACACTGCTAACAACCTTTTATCAAAGGGAAAACCATGGAATCCCACAGGTAAAGATAATGTACACATCACACTGGTGAACATTCAATCTCTTGTGAAATGACATTAGAAAAAAATGCATCTTGCACTTTAGCAGATGTACCCTAACAACTCCTATCTAGTCTAGGGGAATTACAAAAACATCAATATAGCACATCATATTACATTTTAGATGTATACAGAAATCAGTTTTGGAAAATAACATCTGTTTAACAAATGTGAACATGTTAGCAGAAACATTTTGATATCCGGCAACAACTTCGTAATGAAGTTTTCTTTTTCCTCATTTACCAGGGAAATTTCTGCCACTTGAACTCTCTAAGGCTAGGGACTTCTTGGTGTAGATGCATTATATTTTATTAATTACCTAAGTTGAGATCATTAAAGGTTGCCTTAGTCAAGTTCAAGGACAAATGTGTACCCTTTACCGCTAAGTCTTTAAAAAGCCCTGGAGACAGAAGAAAATATTAGCTGATGCTAAGCCTAGGATATACTTAGAAACAAGTTCTTGTGGCTGGGCAAAGTGGTTCACGCCTATAATCCCAGCACTTTGGGAGACCAAGGCAGGTGGATTACTTGAGTCAGGAGTTCAAGACCAGCCTGGCCAACATGGTGAAACCCTGTTTCTAAAAAAAAAAAAAAAAATGAGCCAGGGATGGTGGCACATGCCTGTAGCCGCAGCTACTCGGGAGGCTGAGATAGAAGAATCACTTGAACTCAGGAGGCAGAGGTTGCAGTGAGCTGAGATCCTACCATTGCACTCCAGCGTAGGCACCAGAGCAAAACTTCATCTTAAAACAAACAAAACAACAACAAAAAAACAAAGTTCTTGCTCTGTTACTATTAATAGCTGTCTTAGCTAATAAATAATCTGCTGGGTCCACAATGTATTCTTGATCAGTAGTGACTACAAAGACAGAAAAACTAAAGTTTGAATGGAACATGAACTCGAATTACACAGAACTGTGCTGTTCAATACAGCAGCCACTAGCCATATGTGGCTATTTATATTTAAATTAAAATTTCTTCAGTTGCACTGATTGCATTTCAAGTGTTCTACAGCTAGTGGCTACCATACTGGATGGCCAGATAAAGACATCTGTATTATCGTGAAAAGTTCTAGTGGACTGCACTGACATGCATCTCTACAGAAAGATACTCACGTTACATTTCAAAACTGGGGTTCTAGACTTATGTTAGTGGTAATAGCAACAATACCTAACATTTTACTGAGCATTTAATTCTCACATCATTCTACTAGGTAAGTACTACATGTCTATAAGCCCTTATCCAAAAATAATGCCTCAAGAACAAACAAGATTCAGAATTTTTGGGAGTTTTACAAAGAAAACAACCCCATTGCAGTCTGGAGCAGTAACTGGTAATCAAATACTAATATTTCTGTAGTGAAACATGAATATTCACACTAAATAGGATAAATAAAGATTATAAATAGCCTCATCAATTTAGGCCAGGTTTTTCTGCCAAATGAATTAGAGAAAACTCTGAGTTTTCATTTTGGGGTTTGGAGAACTGTTAATCGCTGTGATTATTACCGTTTTTTAAGATCAAAAGCCAGATTGCACTTCTGATCTTAGGTGGCCTAATTCCAGAGTCTCCCAAATTGACTTCAATATCTGCCCAAAACTGATTCTATCTGTAATTATACAGTAACTAGCTACGTAATCCTCCCTGGGCAATTCTTCGTATCTTTCTAGTATCCATAAAATCCTCTGTGGGCCCAGATAAACTTGAAGGCCCAATTAATTTTTATTTTTCAAGGGTCTAGGTTTTGGCTGGGTGTGGTGGCTTACACCTGTATTCCTGGCATGGTGGCTCATGCCTGTAATCCTGGCACTCTGGGAGGCTGAGGTGGCAGGATTGCTTGAGCCCAGGAGTTCAGGACCAGCCTGGACAACAAAATGAGATGCCAACTCTATTAAAAAAAAAAAAAAAAAGAAAAGAAAGAAAAAAACCAGCCAGGCATGGTGGGGTACTCCTATAGTTCCAACTACTTGGGAGGCTGAGGTAGGAGGATCCCCTGGGCTCACAAGTTTGAGGTTGCAGTGAGCTATGATCGTTGCCACTGCACTTCATTCAGCCTGGGTGATAGAGCAAGATCTTGTCTTAAAAAAAAAAAAAACCAAAGCCTGTATTTTTATATTGTGTTTTGCTTTCAAAAAACAGAAATATTATCAAAAATACCCTTTCCATCTTTCATTTTGCTCATCACTGACATAACACAGGTAAATTGGCACTGCCAAAGATGATCCTGTTTCCAGATGACTGAAACTGATATTTCCCCTTTTAATCTCCCAGTATTTACAGATTTAAAAATGGCTTAATATAAATCTTACATTATACCAGCAGACATATATGCCATCATCTTACCTTGGCTAGCAACTCTGGTTGGTTTATTCAACCCATGGGAAATTCTTCTTGTGGGTCTGTTTAAAAACTGTGGCCAGCCCTAAGGCTAACTTACAAACTCTTCATTTTCTCTCTGCTAGACTGCTTTATCCAATATTTGTTTATGCCCTTGGTCTCCTGAAGTAGGCTCACTTTTCACCTACTCTACACACTCATAAAAATGAGCACAGAGCGGTTTCAAAAATGTCTAAAGGTTTTCACTGCTGGTAATGACAGGGAGGAAGAAGGTCCCTCTTGTATCATCCTCTATTCTGCTCTTTGCCCACACAAAGAATGAAAGCCTTCATCAGCACTTCAGAAATACACACAGATTTTACTACAGGAGCTGGGGTTTGGGGCTCTGGGGTAAGACTATGATAAATGGAGTAGGCAAGGAAGAAAAGGTATTCCAAGGAAAAAGGGTGGGCAAGTCTGGCCAATAATAGGAAATCAAAGCCCAACAATCTTATTTTACAGTCTCTCCCCATCCTACATCTCAGACTCTACCAAAGCATCAACAGAAATGTGTCATTCTTCAGGCCCTCCTCCTGAGGTGTCTGTTCCCAGAGGCTCTGGATGGACATGAAAGACAGGAACTACTCTATTCTGAGATAAAGGAATTCTTACTGAAACACAGAAAGAAACTAAATACATGCGTTTGAGACATGCCAAAAACAGGTTAGCCAAATGTATTGAAAACAGACTTGAAGACTGTCAAGTGATGTATCAGTACAGGCCAGCTGTTCAGTTGAAACATTTTATAAATTCATTATGAAGACCACTAATTCTTTAACTACATTCCTCCAAACCTTTACTTTAATAGATAAAGAGCTAAACGTCTCTCATATACAAGACTAAACTCTAAACCCTAAGGTTTTCAGAACCATGCTGGATTTTAGTAACTGCTTGACAGTTGAACATCTATTTCTAGCTGCTTTACCAGCAAGTGCTTATAACACATAGCCTGCTAAAAGTCATGCCAAACTGAGACACAGAGAGTACTGTTCTATGACGTGTTCTATGTGACAGCCTTCCAGCTATACAATGAAAGCATTCTTGTCCACCCCAAAACCAAGCAACTACTATTCTAACACTGCAGAGACACTGCCTTAGACCAGCACTTCTCAAACTTGGTGGTTGCAGAACAACACTCTTAAAACTGAGGACTCCCAAAGAGTTTTAGTACGTGTGGGTTAGCGATATTTACTACATTAGAAATTAAAACCGAGAAAAAGTTAAAATGTTAATTTATATATAATAAAACCATTACATGTTAACATAAATAACATTTTTAAAAGGGCAAATATTTCCCAAACAAACAAAAACTGAGACAAGGGACATTCTTTACATGTCTGCAAACCTCTTTAATGTCTAGCTTAAACGGAAGATAGCTGGATTCTCATATCGGCTTCTGCATTCTATCTACCACCATATGTCGCATGAACTCAACTTTATGGGGAAAAAAAATCCAGCTTTACACAGATAGTTGGAAAAGAAGGAGTACCTAATAGCCTTTTCAGATAACTATCAATATTCTTCTTTGATACCACATTAAATTCAACAAGTGGTGATTTCTTAAAGGTTTACTGCAATGTGGAATTTGAAACTACATCAACGGATTGTTTTGGATTTTACTATAGTACATTAAAATCCACTGAACTATGCTGAACTTTGTGTGAACCTGTTACCCATGGATGATTTTGTAACACGCATTGGTAATCTGGAAGGTATTGATTTGCTGAGTTTTGCCACTCTTCCAGATGTTGTCTCTTTTCATTATATAGTATCTGAAAAATCACGTTAGTATCATTCTTAGGGCTTATGGTAGTAAATACAAATTTTCAAAAATTATATTTTAACTTGAAAGCTCAAATTTTATCATTGGTAAAAACACTTTTTTTCTCTTTAAGTAACAGGCTCACTTTATTCATTTTCAAGAAACTATCTCCCAAATATGTCCATCAGTCATTCTTTCAAGTAAAAATTGGAATTTTAAAAATTCCAATTTATAAAAAGTCTAGTTGAGTTAGCGTCTCAAATGACTGCATAAGTGGTTTTCTCAAGCTAACCAATGATACTTTGGTATACAGTAGAAGTGCTTTGTGGAAATTTTTAATGAATGTACTCAAGGGTTGAAACTTAACAGAAGAAATTTTTACTGCTTCATCAAGAATATTCTAAGTGTAAATGGCATGTGCCTGGTGGTGGAGAATACCATGATTACCAGTCCTGTCTGGTGCCACGCCTTGATTCAGGTGACGGTGCACCACTGCTTTGCCACCATGAGAAAAAAGGTGCAAAAATGAAAAAGACAATTAATGTTAGTAGTATTATGAAAACGGTCTGACCCTATGGACCCCAGGATAGGGTCTCAGGAATCTCCCATGGTCCATGAGCCACATTTTGGGAACTGCTGGCCTTCTACCTTAACCCACAAGCTCTGGCAATGCAAACACCTTCTCACATGTAATTCGTACAGATCACGAAACAACAAAAGTTGTTAGAATTTTTTTGCTATCTAAAATTTCAGATTTAAAAATTATATGCAGCCGGGCGTGGTGACTCATGCCTGTACTTTGGGAGGCTGAGGCAGGTGGATCACGAGGTTAGGAGTTTGAGATAAGCCTGGCCAACACAGTGAAACCCTGTCTCTGAGAAAAAAAAAAAAAAAATGCAAAAAATGACTTGTATTCCATGCCTAAAGAAATGCTTGTTTTTCCCTTTATGGAAATATATTGAAATAGAACTCAATTTGTATCCTTATCTAAAAAAAAATTAGTCTAACATTATAACATTTGCAATAATTCTCTTCCACATTTCCCCATATTTTAAAGAAAAAAATCCAAAGATGGATTCTAAGCTTAGTAACAGAATAGGTATCTTATTAAATACAAATTTAATACATTAAATTTAACCATTTATGTACAATGTACAAGTGGTAAATAAAATAGTTACTTGAGGCTGGGCTCAGTGGCTCACAGCTGTAATCCCAACACTTTGGGAGGCTGAGGCAGGAAGACTGCTTGAGCCTAGTAGTTCAAAAGACCTATCCAAGCAACATAGGGAGACCCCATCTCCACAAAAATATCAAAATATTATCCCTGCGTTATCACAAAATATTTCATGGAAAGAACATATATAAAATACACGTTAATATTTTATATTTTACCAAAACTAGTACAATGAAAAAATGATTACTTCCATCAGAGATACAAAATCTGCTGACTGAGCAAATTCATACAAAAGAAAGATATTAGTCTTCAAGGCAGTAAAGATAATCTGGTGTAATTTTCTTTTCAAATACATCTTATTGCCTAAGAAAGGATTTATGGGGGGAGTGAGGGGGTCAAACAGAAAGAAGACATTAAAGACTTTGATGGCAATATACTACTTTAACTTTTCCCTACGAATTATCTTCTAAGACGGGTTCTCACATTATAGTTTCAAAAGCATGAGCATTTTATCATGATTTGAGTATACAACCAGCAACATACTGTGGCTCCTGTGTTAAACACTGCAGCCGGAAATAGCCCTATACTGGCTGTAACAAACATAAGGCAAGGGAAAAAATTAGGCAACTGGTTTCCTCAGACAAAGCCAATAGGTACAAGCTGGATAAAGTGGTTTATGCATTTTTATTTGGCCAAGGGACTCAGTTACAGAAAAAAATTATAACGCAGCTTTTGAAGATATCTTTGTATCACAGTCCAAGACTGCTTTAGAACTTGTACAAAATAAATCTCCTTAAAAACTTGCAAAAATCTGTGTTAACATGCTGGTTGAAATTATCATTTCATAAGAAAAATGCTACTGAATATCTACCCTCTCAGGATATGTGCTCACAAAACTTAATAAAGGCTAGGTATTTGCCCCAAATAATTGAAAGCAAGGACTCAAACATACTTGTACACCAATTTTCACAATGGCTTGAATAATGGGTTGTGAATAATGGAATGGGTTGGGTGGAAGCAACCCAAGTGTCTATCGGTGAATGAAATAAACAAAATGTGATACAGCCATCCCATCAAATTCAGCCTTAAAAAAGAAGAAAATTCTGATACATGCTACAACATAAATGAACTTCGAAAACATGATGCCTTGTGAAATAAAACCAGAGACAAAACGACAAATATTGTTATAATTCTACTTCTGTGATGGACCTAGATTAGGCAAATTCATAGGAAGAGAAAGCAGAATAGCAGATACCAGAACTGGAGAGAAGGGGAATGGGCAGTTTTTGTTTGATGCATTCACAGTTTCTGTTTGGGATGATGGAAAAGGTCTAGAAATAGTGGTGATGGTTGCACAGAACATATGTGAATGTACTTAATGCTACTGAACTTTATACTTAGAAACAGTTCAATGGTAAATTTTAAATTGTATGTTAAGTACATTTTACAATAACAATTTTTATAAAACTTTAGGAAATTTTTTAAACTACTCTTAATCTGTAACAGAACTGGTTTTTACTGTATCAGTTTCATTAAAAAGTTATTCCCTGCCATTTCATGCTGATGATAGCTTTAGAAATTATTCTAGAAACAAAATCTTTTAAAAGCATCCATACAATTCCAAAATCTAGACTTGAAGAAGAAAATCTCCAATGACTTAAAAAAATGAATGCTACAGATTGACATTTAGTTATTTCCAGGGGGCTAACTAACCTCTCCTAGCGACAAATCCAATTCTGTGGACAAGCAAACAGGAGCCTAACAGTTTAAATCATAGTTCATCCATTACTACTATCAGGACAAACTACAGTTTCTGTCTGGGATGACGAAAAAGTTGAAAAAGGAAAGTCTCTTGAGTCCCAGAGCAAGGAGGGATTTCTAAGACACATTGACTTTCAGTAGCAAATGTCCAATGCTCCTGGGGGCACACTTCTACCTGCATATGCTACGGTCACCTCGAATTCAATACATCTGTGTTTTTGGTTTTTTTTTTTTTTTTTGAGACGGAGTCTCGCTCTGTCACTCAGGCTGGAGTGCAGTGGTGCCATCTCAGCTCACCGCAACCGCTGCCTCTTGGATTCAAGAGATTTTCCTGCCTCAGCCTCCTGTGCAGCTGGGACTACAGGTGAGTGGCACCATGCCCAGCTAATTTTTTGTTTTTAGTGGAGACAGGGTTTCACCATGTTAACCAGGATGGTCTCAATTTCCTGACCTCATGATCTGCCGCATTGGCCTCCCAAAGTGCTGGGTGCCATGAGCCACCACGTCCGGCCAATTCAACACATCTAAAAATCAAACCAATCTCTCCATCATCCTGCAGTATCTAATGTCTGTTACAAGCTCCAACTAGAATAAATGCCTCTGGTCACTGTTCCATCCTCTCTTATGTATCACCACATCATGATGACTGTACTAGGTACTGGCACTCCATGATAAAGACTCAGCCCCTACCACCCACCAAGAATTGCCTAATAGGGAGACAAAAGAAGTAAACAAGTTACCAAATTAAGCCATGGCACAAACAGGTGTAGGAACTCAGCATGGAGGCCTATGTGACAGTGCGACCTGCTGGGAGATCACAAAGTAGTCAAACAGTTCAGTTGAGGTAGAGAGGAGAGAGCAAGAGTGAGCATAAGTGCAAGAGACAGAAAGAAAAAGCAAGAGCTAGAGCGTATTTCCACAAAGGTGTCTGTGAGAGATGGAGAGTATGTGTGTGGTGTGGGTAGGGATGCATGGGGGGAGAGGAGGATAGAGAACCAAAGGAAGAAAGGCCAGTTCACATAGGGCTACCAAACCTGGGGATCTGCCTGTATTTGTTGTCTTCACTGGTATCTCCTTGACACACTGTGCCTTCTCTCCCCAACACTCTATGGAATTTGCTCTCCCCAAGACCATCAACAATCCTATTGTTGCTTAATCTAATAACACTTCAGTCAATATCTTAACTTGATATCCCCCCCGCTTGCAGGAGCTGTCAACTGCAGCCACTTTCTTTTCCTGAAACAATTTTAACCCAGCTCCCATGACATCCTACTGGATTTCTTCCCTGCTCTCTGCACCTAATGTTCTCCTTTTCCTCTGCCCATCAGGGTTCTGTCATCAGTTTTGTTTTTTTTTTTTTTTTTTTTTTTTTTTTTTTTTTTTTTTTTTGGTTTTGGCCAAACTTT
>NW_016107749.1:1639143-1645086 GCF_001604975.1 Cebus imitator
AACTTTTTATTTAGTATTCTGTAGTTGTTTAACACACACTTAAACGGTCTTACTGGGGGAGGGGAAAGGGGAGGTCCTTGCAGATTCCCAAGGAAATGTCAGAAGGGCAAAATGGCCAGCATTATCCATTTGCATTTTGGGGTTTACTGGGTGATTATTTCCTTACACAGGCATCTGATTTCAGGTTTTTCATACTGAGATCATGGAGGTTTTAGTTGGAAGACACCCTGAAATCTTGAGTAGCATACCCCAACCACCCTCTAACAGCTAGTTTGTTTGTATAGGCAGAATGATTCATCTCTCCATTTTAGATGGCTAGATGTTTTGTGGAAGATCTTAGAATTGCTTGCCTCACTTACTGGGAAAAATCATATAGGAAGTGGCCTTTAGGGACACTTTAACTTGGAAAGTTACAACACTAGTACAACAAGTCTTAACACATTTAACATTTGCTTGTTGAAAAGCAATGTCATAAAGTCAAATAATATTAAACACGTTTTACTTTTTTCCTCACAAGAACATAAAAATTATGGAGGGGAACTTAACAGTGAATTTAAAAAAGGTAACACAATTTTTCTTTTTAGTAGTCCTTGGGTAGTTATGACAGAATAGCTTCCACTTTTTGTTTGTTTCTTTGAACTGGGATTTTGGTCCAAAGTTTTGTTTGTTTCTAGTATCTGCTTCTGCCTCCCCCTCTATCAGATCGGCATCCTCCACGGCCACCACCTCTTGGTGCTCCGCGGCTTGAACTGCTGTAGGAATCACGTGGAGGAGGGTACCCCCTTTCCATAGAAGGGGGAAGCCCTCTTTCTTGTCTGCCAACCCGATCACGACCACTTGAGTAGAGATCACTTCGGCTGCTTGAGTAACTGCTCGACTTCCACCATATCCGTCACGTGAGCCGCTGTCATCATCATAGCGACTGCTTCCACCATAAGATGGCGGGGGCCCTCGTGTAGGTGGAGCACTACGTGAGTTACCATCTCTCATATGAGTCTCTGTAGGAACCTCCACTTGGATGATCTGAATAGTCACGATCACGACCATATCCATCTCTATCGCTATAGCCTCTTGATGGATAGTCATCACGTGAACTGGAATGCCCATAGTCACGGTAAAATCTCATGGTGGTGGTGCATAATCTCTTGTATCACGAGAACTTGGGTAATCTCTGCTGCAATAGCTGTGTTTAGTAGAATACCCATCATCTCTTGGGGACAAATAAACATCTCTACGAGAAGGCAGCGGTTCTCTTCGAGGTGGACCTCCATAACTATCTCTTCCATGTGATACCGGAGCTCTTCCTCCCATTCCACTGCTGCTGTGAACTGGTCCTGAAGGTGCAGATCTCTTAGGAGGAGGACCCCCACTTCTTGGTGGTGGTCCTCTTTTTACTGGGAGTGGTCCCCTGGAAAAACTCATGCTAAAATTCATGGAATATCCACTGTCATCCATGTGTCCTTCCCGTGAGGGAGGTCCCCTGGTTCCTCCACTTCCTCCTCTTCCACCTCTAAGACCTCTTGGAGGGCCTCTACTTCTTGGAGGTGGAGGTGGCCCACGTCTACCACTTTCAAATGATGGTTTGGTGGCTTGTTCCACTTTGATGGCTTTTCCATCTAATGACTTTCCATTCATGTCTCTGGCTGCATCCTTAGCGTCTGCTGGGCTTTCAAAGGTGACAAAAGCAAATCCTCTTGATTTGTTGGTTTCACGGTCTTTCATCAAGAGTACTTCCACTATTCGTCCATATTTGCCAAATATTGCTTCAAGAGCTTTCTCATTTGTTTCCGTATTAAGCCCACCAATGAAGAGCTTTCCTGGGCGATCTGCTTCAACCATTTTTTTTTTTTTTTCTTGTCGGTAAGTCGGAGGGGTGACAATGGGTTCAAGCTCCAACGAGCTTGCCGAGAGGGGCTTCCTAGCAGCTTAGCACCAAAAGCGGCTGCCGAGTCCGAGTACCGAAACACGAAGCCGCTAGCACTACTGCGCAACGAAGAGTTCTTTTTACTTCTTACTCCACACCTCATCTCTGGGTGATAATACTTTCATCATGATAACTTTGGTTATCATCTATATAGGCTGATGATTTCCTCTTCCAAGCAGTAACAGCAATCTTTTATTGAGTAATGTGCCTAGCACTGTCCTAAGTGCTTTTCATTATGATATCCATTTTGTACAGATGAAAAAACTGAAATACAGTGGGGTGAATTAACCTATTTTACTACAGTCACTGTGTTTCGTTTGTATAATTTACTCTATCACAAAGAAATTTAAAAGAATTTAAAAGAATGAAAAATTGTTAGGAAGAAGACAGTTGAAGACCTATATATCACACAATCACCTGTATTAAAAATGGGAATATTTCACATTTCTGTGTGATTTGAGTTTTTAAAATAATATTAAAAACCTTTTTAATGGAACACAGGATTCTGGTGGACACGTTAGCAAAAGAGACAAAGAAGTGTTCGTGATGTCTGATCTGGCTATATTTTTCACTTATGCCAAATACCAAAACCTTGTGTTCTTCGGTTAGGTACAGAATTTAACAAATAATACTATGGAATAAGTTTTATAGTAGAATTTACTTTTCAAAGAGCCCAATTTAAATACAATGGTTTTCTTAAACTTTTTTTTTTCTTTTTTTTTTTTTGAGACAGGGTCTCACTCTGTCACCCAGGCTGGAGTGCAGTGGCATGTTCACACCTCACTGCAGCCTTGACCTCCTTGGGCTTAAGTGATCCTTCCACCTCACCCTCCCAAGTAGCTGGGGCCATAGGCACATGGCACCACACCAGGCTAATTTTTTTGTTTGTTTGTAATTCTTGCAGAGATAGGGTTTCACCATATTGCCTAGGCTGGTCTTGAACTCCTAGGCTCAAGTTATCCTTCAGCCTTGGCTTCCCAACGTGGTGGGATTACAGGCATGAACCAAGCCTGGCATTCTTAAACTTTTGACATTGTTTTCCACACAAGAAACAGTCACAAACTCCCATGCTCTATTCACTTGAAAAGACAATTTAAGAACATTTAAGAAGCTACTTTAACAACACATTTCTAGAAAGCTTAATTACAGATGGAATGGGACAAATGTTAAAGGGTAGACATTCCCCCATCCCCAGTCCCTCTTCTCAGTGTGCCTTTCCTTATATGACGCTACCTTAAGTCTACTAGATAGTCATTATATTTAGAAACACAAATGAAATCTTAATTACTAACATCTTAAATTCATTCAAATAAAAAAAAAAGAGAGAGAGAGATCCAAGCTTACATGAGGTCGGTTTGATCCAGAACAATTTTCACAAACTTTAATTCATTAAATCCAAAGTAATAAGGTTTTACTAGATTAATAATTGAAAAGCTATACAATCCAGTCAATTATTTAGTTGGGAAAAACAAGTGTAACACACTAAAAAGGAGATTATGGCAAAAGCAGCTCCAATTCAGTTAAATGAATTTGTTATCCAACAGACCTGATATATTCAGAGAAAAATTTTCCTGTGGGTTATGAAACACTAAAGAACATCTGTTTCTTGAGTACCTCAAAGGAGTTTAGCTTGGTAGAGAGAAAAGAGAGTGGAGGCGAAAAAGAATAAAGGTCATGATCTTAACCCTCCAGGAACAGGGCACAGGTACACAAAAATATCAACAGGAGCAAGTGTCGCTTGTCTTATAGAAGAGTGGAATTTCAGAGAGATTAACTGCAAGGTCAGCTTCTGCTTACAGAGGTGTTAAATTACAGTGTAGCTGAAGTCAAGGTTTGTCAGCAGGATTTGATTTGCTGGAGTTTTAATGTCAACTGAAAACATTACTTTTATTCACTAGTAGAGTAAAAATCATAAGAGTGATATAATATTTTTGGAAAATTAATCAGGCAGAAATATTCAGTGTAGATAAAGTGGGCAGAAGATACTAGAATCAAGGAGAACAAGTAAGATTCTTAAGATAATCTAGGCACGAAGTGATAAAGTCTAGGTTAGTAAGAAGTGGAAGGAGGAGGTGCTATAGTCACAAACTATATTTTGAAAGAATTAATGGGACCTCTCTTTGTCCAGTGTGTCTATCTCCAATGACACATTCGCGGGATAGAGAATGAAAGCAGGGCAAAAGTCAAAATTTCCACGGGTTATGACTAACTCAAACCCAGACCTACCTACCTTGCCTACTAACAGTGGTGGATTATCCGGGCACCAAAATCCCAATTTAGGCACCCTATGTAGCAGAAGCTGTTAGAAGTCACAACTTGAGGCAGAACCCTTGACACAGATCACCACCACCTCGCCTAAAGCTTACGTAACAGCAAGCCCTAACCGCACCACCAATCAGCAATATCCAGACACTCTACCTTCCTAATATGGAACTGAGGTGCTCAGCTGTCTTTTCACTTTAGAAGACCTATCCCATTTTTTCCTCCTTCAAACCTCATCTCCCAGAGCCTCCACTCTATACTGAACTGGGTTCTCTCTTTGATAGTAAAACATTTCCTCTCAGCACTCAATCTTTGGTTTCATTCTCCCAAACAGCTGCCTCTGTTATAAGGAAATAAGGAATTACTACAGGGAGAGATGAGAGCTGAGAAAAGATCATTTCGGGGATACAACAAGAAACAGTTAAATGCGGAGAACACGTGCTGAGCAAACTGGGGCAGCAAGATACAAGAAAGCTGCCCAAGGTTAAATGGACAGAAAGTGACAGAAACAGAATGTGAATAAGTATGGCTCCAACAGACCATGCTTCTATTACACCACATTACCCCTCTCAACATCAGCACAAGAACATGAGGGCTGAGAGTAGGCTATTTGATTTAACAGAGATTACAAGTGATCCTCTACAGTAGTTTCAACAGAATTGTGGGTAAAGAGAAAGTGGGAATAGTGAGTTTATGTAATTTTCTACAGAAGCTAAACAGAAGATAGGAGAGAAATTGAATGGCAATGTGAAAGGTCAACAGAGTGACTTTGTTTACGGGTGTTTAAGGATGGTGGGGGGACTTCTTCTATTCTGAAGACAGGAAAAATAGACATTCTTTTTTTTTTTTTTGAGACGGAGTTTCGCTCTCGTTACCCAGGCTGGAGTGCAATGGCGCGATCTCGGCTCACTGCAACCTCCGCCTCCTGGGCTCAGGCAATTCTCCTGCCTCAACCTCCTGAGTAGCTAGGATTACAGACACGTGCCACCATGCCCAGCTAATTTTTTGTATTTTTAGTAGAGACGGGGTTTCACCATGTTGACCAGGATGGTCTCGATCTCTTGACCTCGTGATCCACCGGCCTCGGCCTCCCAAAGTGCTGGGATTACAGGCTTGAGCCACCGCGCCCGGCCAAAATAGACATTCTTAGAGAGGAAAAGATAAATGATAACCAGAGGAGGTGGAAAATGACAATGCAGGCAAGATTCTACAGAAAACAAAGGATTGGCTTTAGAAAGGAGAAACAACACCTTCTCTACTGAGACCAGGAAGGTTGGATAAGCAATAACAAGCTGAAGCAGAGGATGAGGTTTTATTAACGTACTCATGCCAGCAGGTCTCAATCACCTCCATATAACAAGATGCAGAGTTAGTTATTGAGTATGACGTGAAGAAGCTATGTTCGGTAGGTTCAAAGAAAAGGGAAGACTCAAAAGTATCCTAAGCTGAAATGTCCTTAAATTCAAGAATTGGTTTCATGAAATAATCACCTACTTTTGTAAAATTAGTAAGACAGAAATTCTCTATATTGAGTTAACATATAAAAAGGATGCCTGTAATTCCAGCACCCCATCTCTACTAAAAATACAAAAAAATTAGCCGGGCATGGTGGCAGGCACCTGTAATCCCAGCTAGTCAGGAGACTAAGGCAGGAGAATCGCTTAAACTTGGGAGGCAGAAGTTACAGTGAGTCAAGATCACACCACTGCACTCCAGCATGGGCAACAAAGGGAGACTCCATCTCGGGGGAAAAAAAA
>NW_016107749.1:1645110-1672756 GCF_001604975.1 Cebus imitator
AAAAAAAAAAAAAAAAGAGAGAGACACTTAAATTCCTTTCAAAGAATAATGACTATCTAAGCACTGTGGAAATGAGCCAAAATCCAAAGAAAGACATCAAGAGTTGGGCAAGGTAAACTACGGAAGGTTTCTCAGAAGACTGGTTGAAAAAAAAAGCACGTATTTTAAGCACAAAAAAATGGCTCATATAATGGTAAGAAGCTGGAAATATCCCAAATTAGGCCAGCTTGAGAAGGAGCAACACCTAAGACAATAAAGAGAACAAGGCTAACAAAACGTGCAGAACAGACAAAAGTGCCTTGTGATACAGAATAGTTAAGGACACAGCCTCTGGAGCAAATCCTGACTCTGTCCTTTGCAAACCATGTGACCTTGGGCAAGCTAGCCTCTCTAGTGTTCAATGTTCTCACCTGTAAAATGAGGGTGATGATATGTATCTTACAAGGTTAAGCCCTCAATGAACGTTACCTTTTTTGGTGTGTGTGTCATGCAGTCTCGTTCTGTTGCCCAGGCTAGAGTGCACCAGCGTGATCTTGGCTCACTGCAACCTCCGCCTCCGCCTCCCTAGTTCAAGCGATTCTCCTGCCTCAGCCTCCCAAGTAGCTGAGATTACAGGCACCTGCCACCATGCCCCATTAATTATTTTAGTAGAGATAGGGTTTCACCATGTTGCTCAGGTTGGTCTTAAACTCCTGAACTCAAGTAATCTGTCCACCTTGGCCTCCCAAAAGTGTTGGGATTACAGGTGTAAGCCACCACCCCCAGCCTCAATGAATGTGATCTAGTAGGCAGTGTTAATAACAAGTTACGTTACTATGGTCATAGGACTCACTATAAATTCTTCAACCGAGGAATGAGTCAATGAGAAGAGTAAGGAAAATTATTTTAATAATTCTACAGGGGAGACTGACTTCAGAATCTGTGCAGGATTCTAGTTGCAGCATGTTAAACATGGCTACCACTCATCAACTCAATATAAAAGGCAATTTGTTGTGCAACAGTCATGTAATGCAAGTGCCACAACCCCCTGAAAAAGACTTTGTTGCTGTTTTTCCCTGATGTTATAAATACATGTTTACACTAAAGTCGTACTTAAAGTCCAAGTTCCCCCTTCATCCATCCTCATTTGGAAAGCAGGCCAACTTCTTTAACGGAGGCCAGCATTAAAGTGCTTTGATTACACTAAAGATTTAGTGACTCAGAGGGAATAGAAATGGTTAAGACAAAGGTAGTCATGGCTGGGCTAATGTCTTAAAGCAAACATAAAGATGCCAATAGGCAAACATCTAGAAAACTTTAGTATCGATAAAGAAAATTATTAGTGTTTCCCAAGCAGATTCTACAAAACAAAAGTTCCTTCAGCAACTTAAAAGCAATGATGGACAAGTAGGTTTGGTAAGTGCTTAGCTAAGCACAATTAATTTCACTATTGACTTTTTTCTGGCTTAGAGAGCTTCATGAAGCTCATAATATATTTTCCCACGAAAGTTATCCTTTTTCTCTTCCTCTTTTTTCTTACAGCATTTAACAGGTCTTATGTCCCATAGCACATACTTTGGAAGCTTTTTTCTTTTTGAGACAGAGTCTCACTCTGACACCCAGGCTGGAGTACAGTGGCACAATCTTGGCTCACTGCCACCTCTGCCTCCCAGGTTCAAGAGATTCTCCTGCCTCAGCCTCCTGAGTAGCTAGATTACAGGCATGCACCAGCAAGCCTAGCTAATTTTTTTGTATTTTTAGTAGAAATGGGGTTTAGTAAAAACGTTGCCCAGGCTACTCTCGAACTCTTGACCTCAAGTAATCCGCCCATCTTGGCCTCCCAAAGTGTTGGGATTACAGGCCTTTTTATCCAAAAACTAAACGTAAATAACAACCACAATAACAGTAAATATTTGTTAAATATTCATTAAGTGCCCAGTGCCATGATATGAAACTTTATCGCCCTCTGAGATAGGTAACTTTTATTATCCCTAATTTATGTATGAGGAAATAGATGAACAGAGACAGGAGAAACCTGTTCAGTGGTAAGAGTCTCTCTGTGCAAACTCTCTCCAGAGAGCAGACACTCAGCTGTCTGGAGAAGATTCTTCTGGCCTTAGCAACAAGAAGAATATTTAATATTCTTGTTTTTCCGAAGCATATACAAAGGATCAATGACTAAGGTCTTTGATCTTTAGCTTCCCTTTCGCTTCTCTAAAAAGACTGACATCAATGTCTTGGAGTTTTCATCTAAGTTTTCACCTGGAGTCCTGCTGTCCTGTCCAGGACTCCAGGAGGGGAAAAAAACACCAATAGAAACTGAAATAAAAATGAGATGCCCTGGGTGATTTATGAATTTTCTAATTAATCCTAACAAAATTGAGACATTCATAAAATGAGTATCAAAATTTTAAAGTCATACATTGGAAAAGATTATTGTTATTTGGTAGCTATAAAGGGTGCTGGACTCTATCCTCCTCCCTTTCTGCCAAGCCTGAGAATGTTTTCAGAGGAAATTTGAGAACTAGCAGGAGTCAAATTCTTGGTTAGAGTTTAAATCACAGTATTTTCAAAGTGTGGGTTTTAAAGATTTTTCCAACTTCTGTTTTCCCCTATACAGGGGGACCACAAACACCCAAACAAAAGTTATCTGAACTTTTGTACATAACAAACATGAGAAATAAGGGAACTAATCCTTTAAAAACTATCCAAGTAGCCAGACAAAGCTTATCTGAAAGGCCTGTGAGACCAAGAAATATAACTGCTGCCATACTAACAGGAGCAATAATAATGGCGAATACTTTGGGGGCTCTTACTGCGTTGCCAGACATTGTACAGGCTGTTTACATTTTTCTCATTTCATCTTTTCAACATCTCCCTAAGAAACATACTTTTACCATCAGCTCTAGAGATGAGGATACTAAAGCAGAGAGAGATTAACTGATTTGGCCAAGGTCACAGAGCTTCACAGCTTCAAGGAAGAAGAACCAGCATTCCAACCCAGGCAGTCTGGTTCTAGATCCAAAGGTCATGCTCTAAACTGTTTTACAACACTCCCTATCTCAACTTGGCTTGTGCCCCCAGCCTCAGCTGGGATCATTAAGTTGTATCATGAATCAAAATGCAACCTCCAAGAGCTAATGGTAAACACCATAAGTGAACCATTTTCCAGACTGGCCCATAAAAGCAAGTTTCAAAGAATTTTTTTTTTTTTTTTTTGAGACAAGTCTCACTCTGTTGCCCAGGCTGGAGTGCAAAGGTGCCATCTTGGCTCACTGCACCCTCCACCTCCCGGGTTCAAGTGATTCTCCTGCCTTAGCCTCCCAAGAAGCTGGGACTACAGGTACACACCTATCTAATGTTTGTATTTTTAGTAGAGATGGGGTTTTGCCATGTTGGCCAGGCTGGTCTTGAATTCCTCACCTCAAGTGATCTGCCTTTCTCGGCCTCCCAAAGTGTTGAGATTACAGGCATGAGCCATCATGCCCAGCCTAAGTTTCAAAGAATTTAAAAGGATTGATATTATACAAAATATGCTCTTCAACTACAGTGGAATTAAATTAGAAATCACCTAAAGGAAAATCTGTGAAATCCCCAAATATGTGGAAATTAAACACACTTCTAAATAACCCATGGGTCAAATAAGAGATCACATGGAAAATTAGAAAATATCTTGAATCGAATGAGTATGAAAACAAAACATATCAAAATATGTGGAAGACAGCTAAAGCAATGTTTATAGAAGCAAATCTACAGTATTAACTGATTGTATTGGAAGAAGAAAAAAGGTTTAAAAATCAACTAAGTTTTCACCTTAAACTGGAAAAAAAGAGCAAATTAAACTCAAAGCAAACAGAAGGAAGTAATACAGCACAGAAATCAATGAGACTGAAAACTACAAAATTCCTTTCTGCACAAATCAATCAGCTAGTTCTAAAATTTGTATGAAGGCAAAGGAAGTAGAATAGCTAAAGCAATTTTGGGGGAAAAAAGTTGGAGGATTCACATTAACTGATTTAAAGACTTACTACTATAAAATATAAAACTACAGTATTTATAGTGCGAATTACTGAAGAATACACATACTGTTCAACAGAACACAGATTCCAAAAATTCTTAAATTTATAACCAATGAATTTCTAACAAAAGTGTCAAGAGAAAAAAAACATTTTTTGTTTGTTTCAGAGATGGATTCTTGCTCTGTTGCTCAGACTGGGGTGCAGTGGTGTGATCACAGCTCATTCCAAGTTCAAACTCCCGGGCTCAAGCGATCATCTGCCTCAGCATCCTGAGTTGCTGGGACTACAAGTGTGTGCCACCACTCCTGGCTAAGATTTTTCATATTCATTTTTTGTAGAGATGGGGGTCTCCCTATGTTGCCCAGGCTGGTCTTGAGCTCCTGGGCTCAAGTGATCCTCCTGGCTCAGCCTCCCAAAGTTCAGGGAGTAGAGGCATGAGTTACTGGGCCCAGACTAGGAATAGTCTTTTCAACAAATAGTGTTTGAACAACTGGATGTATATATGCAAAACAAACAACCTCACATTGTATGCAAAAACAGATCATAAGCTTGAATGTGAAAGTGAAATCCATAAAGCTTCAATAATAATTGCTCTTTGGCGGGGCATGGTGGCTCACAACTGTAATCCCAGTAGTCTGGGAGGCCAAAGCAGACAAATCACTTGAGGTCAGGGTTCAAGACCAGCCTGGAGACGTGGTCGATGTGGCAAAACCCCGTCTCTACTAAAAACACAAAAATTAGCTGGGCATGGTGGCACACACCTGCAGTCCCAGCTACTCTGGAGGCTGAGGCAGGGGAACTGCTTGAACCCGGGAGGGGGGGGGGTTGCAGTGAGCTGAGATTGCACCACTGTACTCCAGCCTGGGTGACAGAGAGAGACTGTGTCTCAAAAAAACAAACAAAAAACCCCTCTCTTTGAAAAAGACTGTGAAGAAAATGAAAACACAAGACATGTACTGAGAGAAAATTCTGCAAAATATGGATCAAAGGCCGGGTGTGGTGGCTCATGCCTGTAATCCCAGTACTTTGGGAGGCCAAGGTGGGCGGATCACCTGAGGTCAGGAGTTCAAGACCAGCCTGGCCAAGATGGTGAAAACCCCATCTTTAAAAAAAAAAAAAAAAAGAAGAACAAAAAAAGTGAGGCTGGTTTTGGTGGCTCACGCCTGTAATCCTAGCACTTTGAAAAGCCAAGGCAGGTAGATCATGGGGTCAGGTGTTTGAGACCAGCCTGCCCAAGATGGTGAAACCCGTCTCTATTAAAAATACA
Organism: Cebus imitator; assembly: GCF_001604975.1. Lineage (NCBI taxonomy): Eukaryota > Metazoa > Chordata > Mammalia > Primates > Cebidae > Cebus > Cebus imitator. The sequence goes on from NW_016107749.1 coordinate 1,650,376, forward strand.
AAAATTAGCTGAGGGTGGTGTCAGGTACCTGTAATCCCAGCTACTAGGCATGCTGAGGCAGAAGAATCACTTGAACCCAGGAGGTGGAGGTTGCAGTGAGCTGAGATCGCACCACTGCACTCTAGCCTGGGTGACAGAGCAAGACTCTATCTCAAAAAAATAAAATAAAACCAAACAACAACAACAAACCTCCCCCCCAAAAAAAAACAGTTTAGCATTTCATACGAAATTGCTCATACCATATGACCCAAGAGAAACAAAAACGTATGTCCCCACAAAGTCCTGAATGTGAATGTTTATAAGCAGCTTTATTCAGATTTGCCAAAAGCTGGAAACCCACGTGGATCCACTGATGAATGGATAAACAAACTGTGGTATCCTTATGCAATGTAGTACTTACTAGTCAGCAATAAAAAGGTATGAACTACTGATAAATGCAATATGGATGAATTTCAAATGAACGATGCTAAGTAAAAGAAACCAAACTTGGTCGGGCGCAGTAGCTCACGCCTGTAATCCCAGTACTTTGGGAGGCTGAGGCGGGCTGATCACCTGAAGTCAGGAGTTTAAGACCAGCCTGGCCAACATGGTAAAACCCCATCTCTACTAAAAATACAGAAGAAAAAAAAAAAAGCCGGGCGTGGTGGCGTGCGCCTGTAGTCCCAGCTGCTTAGAAGGCTGAGGTAGGAGAATCGTTTGAACCCGGGAGGCAGAGGTTGCAATGAGCCGAGATTGTGCCACTGCACTCCAGCCTGAGTTACAAAGTGAGATTCTGTTAAAAAAGAAAAAAATAAAGCCATACTCAAAAGATTACAAACATGATCCCATTTAAATGACATTCTGGAAAAAGGTAAAAAAGGAGAAAAAACAGTTCTGCTTCCAGGAGCAGGGGTGAGAGGAGGGACTGACTACAAAAGGGCATGAGGAAACTTTCTGGGGTGATGGAAATGTTCTATTTCTTGATTGTGGTGGCTGGTGTGTGTACTTCCAAATTCACTGAACTGCAGCCCTTAGAATAATTTTTGGCTGGGCGCTGTGGCTCACACCTGTAATCCTAGCACTTTGGGGGGCTGAGATGGGTTGATTACCTGAGGTCAGGAGTTTGAGACCAGCCTGACCAACATGGCGAAACCCTGTCTCTACTAAAAATACAAAAATTACCTGGGCGTGGTAGTGCGCGCCTGTAATCCCAGCTACTAGGGAGGCTGAGGCAACAGAATAACTTCAACTCGGGAGACAGAGGTTGTAATGAGCTGAGATCACACTGATGTACTCCAGCCTGGGCAACAAAAGCGAAACTCCATCTCTAAATAAATAAATAAATAAATAAATAAATTTCACTGTTCACAAATTACACTTTTAAAAATCTGACTTTAGTATCCCAGTCAAAAGACAGTAAGATGATTGCTGGTACTGGAGTGAAAGTCATGGTAGTTGTGAGAAGTTATCTGATCTTAGATATATTAATATTTGGAAGATACATCTACAGGATTTCCTGATAGACTGAACACAGAGCATGAGAGAAAGAGAAGCCAAAGAGGACTACTATGTTTTTGGACCAAGCAACTGGAAGAATGAAACACCATCAGCTGAAATGAGAGGACAGATGGAGATGGGAGGGGGGTTGCGGGGTGTACATGTGTATGTTGGGGAGGGAATGGGTGATGGGGAATTTAGTTCTAAGCTTCACCTGGTATAAAACAGAAATAATCCCATTACTTATCTGTTTTTTTTTTTGGGGGGGGGGTGTAAACATCACTGCATTCCTTCATTTCAGTTAGAAGTCCTATCAGGCAGACTTCGTTATGACCCTAGAAGGAAGCCCGGCCATCATATAATTCTGCTTACTGTAGCTTGATGGGTATGACAGTTAATTTTACGTATCAAGTTGACTGAGCTAAGAAATGCCCAGCTATCTGGTTTTACATTATTTCCGTTTACTGCCTATTTCTGTGTGTGAGAGTGTTTCTGGAGGGGATCAGCAGTGAGGTGGAAACTGAGTTCAGCAGATGATCCTCCCCAGTGTGGGTGGGCATCATCCAATCCACTGAGGGCCTGAACAGAACAAAAAGGCGGAGGAAGGGCACATTCACTCTCTCTCTGCTTGAGCTGAAACATTTATCTTCTGTCCTTGGACATCCCCACTCCTGATTCTTAGACTTTCAGACTCAGATCAGGACTCATACCATTGGCTCTCTGGCTCTCAGGCCTTTGGACTTGGACTGAATTTCACCACTGGCGTTCCAGGTTCTTTAGCTTGCAGATGGTGGGGCTTCGCAGCCTCTATCACTGCGCGAGCCAATTCCTCTACAAATCTCCTCTAATATACGTATCATATATACCCTATTGGTTCTGTTTATCTGGAAAACCCTAATACAATGGGGCCCCCAGCACTCATCCCAAACTAAGCATGTTTCCTTTTACAAAAGGAGAAAATGTCCACTCTTCATAGCTCCTTTAATCAGTTCCCATTCAAACTCTAAAAGAAATTTCTCCAAATTTCTATTTCTATATTTCACTTTGTATGATCACTGTTTATGCCACTGCTTATGTGAAGGAGAGGTTAGATACCTTGGGAATTCATGTCTCAGCCACTTGTATCTCTAATACGGCTTTTCCTTCCTACTGTGGAGTTTGTCATTTCCACTAATAGCTGTGTGCTTAATAAAAACAAAACGAATCGCTTCTCTTCTCCCATCTCTTTAAGACCTCTGTTCCCCTGTAGTTCTGTGGTGGTTCCTAATCCTTTTCGCAGAGGCTCTCCATTCTCTCCTTTACGTTGTCATTTTAATCTGGGAGTTGAGAGAAATAATCTGGTAATCACCACCCCCTCACCCCACTACCACCAAAGAAGTCACTACAAATTCCCACTGAAAGCTTTTTGTTCTAAAGGGAGAGCCAGTCCTGTTCCTACTGCAGTACTGTCACCTAGAAACCAAAATTCTCAGCTGACATAACATTTCAGAGCTAATCTAATTCCTAGGAAACTACTCAGCACAGTTCGAAACATAAAAAACCAGCTGCAGCTCTCGCCTTTATATCACCAATCTGAAATCTCAAACTGTAAATTCATAATAGCAATTGTAACAGCTTATTTTTATTGAGTTTTTCATATGTGTGGGGTACTGTGCTATATAACTGCTTTAACTAAATCAGCTCACTTAATAAAATAACCCTGTGACAAAATTACATTATTATTTTTTGAGATGGAGTCTCACTCTGTCATCAGGCTGGAGTGCAGTGGCACAATCTCAGCTCACTGCAATGTCTGACTCCTTGGTTCAAGTGATTGTCCTGCCTCGGACCCCTGAGTACCTGGATTACAGGCAGGCACCACCACACCCAGCTAATTTTTTTCTTTTGTAAAGATGGGGTTTCACCATGCTGGCTAAGATGGTCTCATTCTCCTGACCTCGTGATCCACCCACCTCGGAAACACAGGACACCTTAGAGCTAAACAAGAAGCAATACTTAGGCTGTGTACCATGGAGTATGACATTCAGTTAATCCCCCAAGAATTATGAGAGATTGGTTTTGCCTTAAATTATTTCTGATTATTAAAAAAAGAGAAAGAAAAATATAGGTGTGCCACCTCTTAAAGAAAATGAGCTATTTGGAATGAGTGAAATTCTTTCTATTTTACCTGGAAATCCTTATATCCAAGGAAGGATCCAAGGTTGCCCTCACAGCAGGTTCAAAGGCCACTATACAATACAGGCGGCCTGTTTCCATACTGCAGCTTAGTATCAGAGATTTCAGTTGAACAGGAAGACTCTTTAAAAGCAGCAAGTGTGTTAGACAAATGTTTTACTGAGCACTTCCAAAGCAGAAGAGACTATTTTGGGCACTATATCAGCATTATGGGGATCTGGTGGTAACTCACTGCTTCTGAGTCAAGATTACAATCTAAGTAATAGGATACGCATAAAATAACTTTAAATGCACTACAAAGAAATCTAAATTTCAATAAAGGAACATAAGTGCTATAGGAGTTCAGAGGAAGAAAGATTGTTTCCAACGAAGGAGGTCAAATTAGCCTCTTCTGAAGAGGTAAAATTTGAATTATTCTTGAAGAATCTGAAAATGTGAAATCCATCAGAAAGAATAAGATTCAGAAGCAAATGGTACAATAGTAACTATAGCATAATGACAAAGAAGCGTGGGCCATGTGTTAAGCATTGGAGCTTACTTGGAGCATGGGTACCAGAAAGGGAATAGAGGAAAACAGCGTTGGCCAGAGAGGTTAAATGCGACTCAGGCCTTAAAAATGAGAGAGCCAGACAGAAAACTAACCTAATATTCTAGGGAGAATGTCTGAGTCAAGGCAGATACCAGAAACATTTTAAGTAGAATGGACAGCATTTGGGAATGACTAGCATAAAGAGCAAGAGACAGGTAGGAATGAAGCTGTGTAAATGAGAGGATGGTAGTAGATTAATAAAAACATGAAACAAGCCAGGTGCAGTGGCTCATGCCTGTAATTCCAGCCCTCTGGGAAGCTGAAGTGGGAGGGTCACTTGAGGCCAGGAGTTGGAGACCAGCCTGGGCAACATAGTGAGACTCTATCTCTACCCCCGGCCCCCCCCAAAAAAAAGGAAAAAGAGAAAGAAACAAAGGAAGAAAAACAGATGCATATAAAGTAGGGAGAAAAAAGGAGAGTTGTTGAGTTTTAAAATGTGTGTGTGTGTGTGAGAGAGAGAGAGGGAGGGAGGGAGAGAGAGAGAGAGAGAGAGAGAGAGAGAGAGAGAGAGTGTGTGTGTGTGTGTGTGTGTGTTGAGCTTCAGGTGACAAGAGTATTTAAGTGGTGAGATCCATTTTTAATTTATATAACTGAAGTGGGCTGCAAATGTGGGGCTACAGCTCAAAACTGAGATCTCATCTTGACATACACACATGAAGCTGACTGTGGGTCTGCACAGTACTGACCTTTGAAGACTGAGAATAAACATGCAACCAGGATGACATACTTTCACATGTGTTCTACCTTAATCCTGATGAAGCAACCTTGTGAGATAAATATTACCATTTCCTGAAATTACAGTATTTGGCCTGTAAGTTCTTCCTAGTCAACGAGTTCACAGTTAGAACTAGTTTTATGTTAACCACATCTGCTGAATACAGAGAAAAGGAAACCACCACAGATGGAATTTTAAGTCTTCAGTTCATAACAGACAACCGAGATAGAATGAGAATCTTTCAGTTCATTTTTACTCCTTGTAGCCGCCTGACCCTTCAGCACAATCATGGGCTAATCAGTTCCAGCCAACTATGCTCCTGGTTAACAAGTGGGCAATGGAGTTGTAAAATGGATCAGTGGTCCATGAAGTCTGTTTGGTTGTCCCCAACAGGGGTTGAAGTGGGCTGTGAGTAGGGGTGGTTGAGGGGACTCGGCCCTCTGAAGCACCCTTTGAGAGACTGCCCAGAAGAGAGACAGAGGCCATGAACAGCTTCGATGTAAACACCTTCATATTTGGGAGGTGGGAAGCAGAGGAGAACCATGGGTGCTGCCAAACAGGAGATGTTAGAAATGTTTGCTGAAACAAAGGAAGGCATTTTCTCTCCCCTGTCGAGGTGATACTCCTTAGAGGGAGTCTTGCTCTGTTGCCAGGCTGGAGCGCAGCAGCTCGATCTTGGCTCACTGCAACCTCTACCTCCCGGGTCAAGCTATTCCCCTGCCTCAGCCTCCCGAGTAGCTGGGACTACAGTACAGGTGCGCACCGCCACACCCGGCTAGTTTTTTTTTTTGTATTTTAGTAGAGACGGGGTTTCACTATGTTGGCCAGGATGGTCTCGATCTCCTGACATCGTGATCCGCCCGCCCTGGTCTCCCAAAGTGCTGGGATTACAGGCATGAGCCACCACGCCCAGCCTCCTTCTGCAATCTTACACTCATTCTCCTTTTCTTTCAGAGTAAACAGAGATCAGTTGTGCTATTTTCACTATTATTATCAAAACCAGTAAATGAAAGTCCTATACTACTCTAGTTTAACCAAAGCTAAAAATGACCTTTGTGTTTCCCTTTCTGTATTCTTTTCATTAACAATGATAAAACAAGGGTTCCTAACTGTGTGCACATAGTAGGTAAAATGTGCCAGAACTATACAATAATCTTTCAAATGGTCACATGAAATCTGATACATCTTATACAAACTAAGCCTCCAATTAATAATTGAAACATGTCTGAACTATTAAGATAATATTTTAGAAAAGGAAAAGAAACAGTACAAATCTATTTTATGAGGGTGAAAAATGAGGTCAGGCAGCTTAGTCTGTTTTCTGTAACATTCTCACCTCATTTTGAAACTCTTCTACGTCAATCACCTTGATATTATACTTTAGCTCTCTGCATACATCGCATTTGTCCTGTCAGCCACAGTCTCCTGGAAAATAGGAACCCTGTCCTTATACTGATGTCTAACAATATGCTCCACAGACAGAGAATGCATGGTAAATGTTTGTGAAATCAGTTATCACTCAGAAAGAAAGGCAGGAAAAAAGCTCTTAGCCAAATAACGTAATTCTAAACTCAGGGTGAAAAAATTCATTTTATTTTTGAAACCACACCTACCCTTAACCATCCTCATGATTTATGAAATACTCTCTAGGCACGCAGCCCTTGCTGGGCAATAATTCTTTAGTTATTCTCCTTTCAGAAATCTAGGAAAGCTTACTCGTTACAGTCATAGATGTTAAACATCTATGTATGTATGTTACATATAGTTATAGATGTTCAAGAATTCTGCGAATGAAGTCTAAGATCTAGCCTCTGACCCACTGTGCTGTCACTCTTAAAATGAAGGAAGTTTAACATTTTTATAGTCAGAAAAACCTGAAAAGAAAAAGTTTTACTGATTTCATTTCCTCAGTTGAAAAATTCTCTTTTCGCTCTAAAAGATGTCTCCTATGTTGACAGTACCTTGAAAAACAACATCTTTATTCCTTAATATAAAAAGCTTAATGTAAAGACAGAAATCTGTGTGGTCTCTCCAAGTCAGTATTATAGAATTCTGGCACTACATATACAAGCCCCTGCTATTTTAGGATCACAAGAAACAGCTAGCCTGGGAAAATAAGAGAGGTGAACCATTTCTAACATCTTAACAGCCACTTCAAGCCACCCCTTGTTCTGCAAATACCACAGACCCCTTGGGAATCCTTAGATTTGGTTGATAACTTGAACTCTGGCAACTTGCCTTGCAACAGAACTGTTCTGTTTGAAATGGGCGTTAGCAGCAGAAAACTGTAACCATATCACATTCTCCTCCGTACTTTATGTGAAATTCAAATAAATTCACATTTCAAAAATGAAGTAAGGTAGCATTTACAACAAATCCAAGCAGACCCATGTGCCATCATTTCTGTAACTCTGGAGTGTGCGCTCCATGGTCTGCAAAGCTGGCCACTAACAATGCCTCTCATCTCTGCATACATCTGCTACTCCTCCCACCAAGAAGGGGAGTCTGTTTCCCCTCCCCTTGAATCTGGGCTATCCTTACAACTTTTCTCTAACTAAAAGACTGCTACAGAAAGCAGGCTGTGCCAGTTTCAGGCCTAGACTGAAAAGACATCTAGCAGGTTCCACTTTTGCTTTCTTGGCACCCAAAGCTGGCATGTAAGGAAGTCCAGGCTCTCCTGTTGGGAAAAAGGCCCAGCAGAAGACAACTACAAAAGAGAGAGGTTGTGGGGAGGATCACAGACACCTCAACCAAAAGCCAGTACCAAGGCTCTAAGCATGTGAATGAAATCATCTTGAATCCTTCGGTGCTGGTAGAGTCTGGCAGACGACACACGGGACAAAGACAAAGCATCCCAACTGAGCCCTGCCCAACTGCAGATCCAAAGAATCATGAGCAAATATAACATTTCTGGAAGAACAAAACTTTAAAATGGTAAACAGATTAGTGGCTGCCAGGGATTAGGGACCACAGTGAGAATGGAGGGTTAGCACTGGGAAGGTATGGGGTACGCTTACAAAAGGACAACACAAGGGATTTTAGTGTTAGTTCCGTTCACTATCTTGACTGTGGTGGTGCATACAGAAACATAGGCAGGTGATAAAACTGTACACACCTTAATATGCACACACGTGCATATACGAGCGAGCACAGGTAACACAGGTATCTGAACAACATCAATGGGTTGTATCAATGCTAACATCCTGGTTATGCTGTTAGAGTTTTGCAAAATGCTGCCTATTGGGAGAAACAGGCAAAGAGTACATGAGATCTCTCTGAATTGTTTTTTTTTATAACTGCATGTGAACCTATAATTATGTTAATAAAAATTTCAAAATGGTTACATTAAGCTACTAGGTTTTGAGTTAGTCTGTTTTACAGCAATAGATAATACATAACTGATACAGAGCAGTAATATTTTACTGTAACTTGTTAGCTCAGACTTATAAGAAAAGACTAACTGGCTGTATATCTGTTGTTAGTAAGTGCTAGCTATATTACTAATGTGGTACATTATTTTTGCTACTTTATCTGTATTTGACCAAACAGCTCTCAATCACAAGCAATAATTGTCCCTTCAACTGGCTAGAGGGAAATGTGAAGAGACAAAGGGCAGCTATGAAAAAGGTTAATATTGTCAAAGACATATTTTCCTCACTTTTGAACAACTCTGAAATTGGAGCGCATTTTATAACTGCATTTTTTTCTTAGTAGTACAAAAATAATGTTAAATCAACAGTCTACAATTAGCTGAAAAACATGATATTAAAATCTTAGTTCTTCCTGAATCCTAACTGGTATTTAGCTGCATTTCAAGGCATAAAAGATTTCTGAATTTTCTATAATGCCTTTTAGCACCATATTTGTACTTAACTCTTTACATCATACAGCAACTTTCTATTTATTATCAGACGACAATGTGATTCCTAGAAGTCAATATATAACTTCAACTACCATAATTTTTTAGGCAATTAAAAACACTCACCTAAAATGGAAAAAACAAAAACTACAATATGGCAGAGACTGCAAACTTCATTTCTACATTTATTCTCCCTCTCCTTTTTGGTAAAATAATCCTTTTTAAAATAAAGCATTTCCAACCTTTCCTGCAGCTATTTTATACAAACACACACACACATGCGTGTACCTGCACACACGACTAGGGCCTAAATTCTGACAATATCACAATGGTATAGCCTCTACTATCTAGGACTTACAATAAAGATTCCTTAAAGGAAAGCAGGCTCTTGTCCCTTGAATATAGAAATGACAGATGGAGCTCAACCAGCCACCTTGAACCATGGGGGAACACATTAAGAACAGTTTTTTAGCAGGCTAGAAGCAGCATAGATCCCTAATGACAATGAGGCATGGCACTATACCAGTATACCTACTTCTAGCCACATTTTAGATGAGAGAAATGAACTACTTTGTTTAAGCCACCGTTATCCTGAGTTTGTATCACACATAGTTAAAACTAATCCTAACTAATACATATGGCTTCTAACAGAGTTATATAAAATGTATTCCATGGAATTGTTAGTTTTTCAAAATATCCTTTTCTTGGGGAAGAGTGCCATAGTTTAATTAGCATCAGCAGGTAAAACACCATGTTATCTATTAAAACCTATATTCCTCAAAGTCTACAAAATCAGAAACTCTCAAAAATGAAAAGACAAACTTACAATTCCTTCTAGGGATGCTGCACACAATGTTCCTTAGGTTACTTAGATGTTTCTGAATGTGATTTTAAATGCCCACCCTTTCATTAATTCTATATTCCAGTATATAAGCTCCTTGTAAGACCTGATATAGTCTTGTAAGACCTTGACTAGTTTGCTAGATTTTAGAGAAAGAATAGGAATAAGACTTTGTTAACAATTTAAGACTGACTAGAAGAAAGGATTTCAGACCTTTTTACAACTTACACAAGAGGAAAGTATACTAAGCAGGATGGGTGCAGTGGCTCACGCCTGTAATCCCAGCACTTTGGGGGTGGATGATCTGAGATCAGGAGTTTAAGACCAGCCTAAGCAACATGGTGAAAACCTGTCTCTACTAGAAATACAAAAAATAATTAGCCAGGCATGGTGGTGCAGGCCTGCGATCCCAGCTACTTGGGAGGCTGAGGCAGGAGAATCGCTTGAATTTGGGAGGCTGAGGTTGTAGTGAGCTGAGGTGGCACCACTGCACTCCAGCCTGGGGGACAGAGTGAGACTCGGTCTCAAAACAACAACAACAAAAAAAGACAGAGGCTGAGGCAGGAGAATTGCTTGAACCTGGGAAGCAGCAGAGGCTGCAGTGAGCCGAGATCATGCCATTGCACTCCACCCTGGAAAACAAGAGTGAAACTCCATCTCAGAAGAAAAAAGTTAAAAAAAAAATTACTAAGCAATTTAGCAAATGTCTTCAGACATTGAGATAAAAGGTACTGAACACAGTACTACCATGGTTGCTTTCTCAGAAATAGCAGTAAATAAAAAATTTATTAATTTAGTTTGAACATTATTAGTGGTTTAAATCAGATTGTTAAAATATGCCTGTAATCCCAGCTACTTGGTAGGCTAAGGTTGAAGGTTCGCTTGAGCCCAGGAGTTCAAGGCTGCAATAAGCCGTGATTGCATCACTGCACTCCAGCCTGGGTGACAGAGTGAAAGCCTGTCTCAGGGTAAATAAACACATAATAAAAATGTAAAAAGTTAAAAGTACCCAATTACACTCTTCTACAATCCTCATTTACTAAGGAGAAATCTGTTTCTGTCACACATAATTTTCTATACCTTTATTCCTATAATTCATATAGCTATGGAGATTATCATTCCCAATTGCTCACTCATTAGAAGGACACAGCCGTGTTTACTGCTGTGTGACTTTGCAATGCGCCCCATTGTGGAAACTGCATATTCCCTGGGCCCATGGATACAGGGCTTGGCCATATTATTTACTTCGGCCAATAAAATTAGGAGGAAGTATCAGTGTGCCAGTCCAAGCTGCAGTCTTAAGGGACACTGCATGTTTCTACTCATCCCTCATACTCCAGGGATTCTGTATAAGTGCATGTAACCACATGCCCAGATAGCCACTGCCTCTCAGCCTACGTTCCAGAATAAAAATTTATGAAACAGACCTGAACCTGGCCAGATGTTTTAAGCCCAGCCTGGCCCAGCTGAGTAAAGCCTGTGTCAGTGGATCTGTATCAACCTGCAGATCTATAAGAATGAAAATAAATTGTTGTTGGTTATAATTCACTGAGATTTTGAGGTTGTGTGATATGCAGCAGAAAAATATTAAGACCAGCAGTGATACAAGGAGAGTTACTAAACTGGATAATTCATATGGTACATATTAAGTAGAAACTCAATGCCTATCTGCATTCTTCTCACTGTTGCCCGAAGGAGAATGTTTAAGCTACTCTTATTTACTCTTTTGCCCTGTTACTTATTAGAATTAGCTGGATGAGACACAGAGATACTGCCTCAGACAAAACTCAGGTTGCACTAAAAACCCAACCCTTTTATCAAGCAAGGGACTATCACCAAGCAAAAATAAAACATTCTTAACTACGACAGGTATCTCTAGTACTAAAACTCAGACACCATGATTATAACAGCTCACACTTACTACTTAAAACAAAGAAACTGTCTTAAAGCTATAAAATGCTTTACCAAAACAAGTAAGAATAAAATGACGCAGACATATAAAGGATTGTTATGAAAGGCTAGAAAAAAAATTGGTCTCCTGAAAGACGAGCTATCTGAATTCAGTAAGTTATCAGATACAGGCTTGAGTGCAGTGAATGCATATTTACTTTTTCCTTAGCAGCTCTACAGAAGGAGAGGTGTGACTCTATAGTGGACCCATGTTGGGTATTTGTCCAGCATACATTCTTCCTTCCTCTCCTAGGAGAACCCTGATTTAGACTGTACTCACTCCCAGCGCCAGCTTATCCCAAACTGTGACCAAAAATGAGCACACGGCCAAGGCAGATCAATCAGGGCCAAGAAGATCTGATTCGGGGACTTCTGTTTAAGCCAACCAGGGAATGCTGTTCTAGTCAGTGTGGAGGATCAAGTCCTGGCTGAAGCCAGTCTTACCTGGATTTTTCAGTTCCTGTATTAGAAAAACTTATCATTTAAGCCATTTGTGATTTTTGTTCTGTAATTTGCATCCAAACATTCAACAGATAAAATTTTTAGAGCAATCAAGGAGCATACGTGAAATTAGAATTAGAGGTATTGCCAAGGTACCTATTGTAAGACTCAAAAAACCTGACAAGCTTTCCTGAACTCATCTGAAATTTAAGTCTTTTTCTTTAAATAACCAAAGGTGGGAAATAGCATAGTAGAATCCCTAACTCTGAGGCTAAATGACTTTTTTCAGTACGTATGTACATGTGGCAACACACTCCTTCGCTGATACAGACTATAAAACAGTGTACTCACTTTGGAAAACAGTTCAGCTCCTCAAATTGTTAAACACAGAGTTACCGTATGACCCAGCAATTCCACTCCTAGGTATACAGTCAAGAGAACTGAAAACACATGTTCACATATACAAAAAAAAAACATGAACACAAATGTTCAAAGCAGCAGTACCCATGATAACCCAAAGGGAGAAATAAAACACAAATGTCCACCACTGAGAAACAGATTGGAAATTCTGAGAAACAGATAAATTGTGCTACATCCACGCAATGGAATATTTTGGGCCATAAAAAGGTGTAAAATATGGCTGGGTGTGGTAGCTCACGCCTGTAATCCCAACACTTTGAAGGCCGAGGTGGGTAGATCATGAGGTCAGGAGTTTAAGATCAGCCTGGCCAAGATAGTAAAACCCCATCTCTACTAAAAATACAAAAATTAGCTGGACGCAGTGGCAGGCGCCTCTAATTTCAGCTACTCAGGAGGCTGAGGCAGGAGAATCGCTTGAAGCTGAGAGGCAGAGGCTGCAGTGAGCCAAGATTGTGCCACTGCATTCCAGCCTAGGCAACAGAGTAAGACTCTGTCTCAAAAAACAAACAACAAAAAACCCATAAAGGAGTAAAATACTAATACTTGGTTGACATGGATGAACCCTGAAAACGTGAAAGCTAAGTTAAAGATGTCAGACACAAAAGGCCATACAATGGATGATTCCATTTATGTGACATGTCCAGAATAGGCAAGTAGATTAATAGTTACTTAGGGCTGAGGTGGGGAAACAGGGGAATAGAAAATGAATGTTCGTGTGTCTGGGTTTCTCTTTGAGGAGGATAAAAATTAGTGATGGTTGTACAAACACAGAATTATGTCCAGATGTGGTGGCAGCATTTTGGGAGGCCGAGGCAGGTGGACTGCTTGAGCTCAGGAGTTCAAGACCAGCCTGGGCAACATAGACAAACCCCGTCTCTACAAAAAATATAAAAATAGCTGGGCATGGTGGTGTGTATCTGTAGTCCCAAGCTACTTGAAGCGCTGAGGTGGAATGATGGCTTCAGCTGGGAGGCAGAGGTTGCAGTCAGCCAAGACTGTGGCACTACGCTCCAGTCTGGGTGACAGAGTGAGATTCCATTTCAAAAGTAAATAAATAAATAAATAAAAACCACAGAATTCTATATTATAAAGGGATGAGCTTTACCGTTCATGAAAAACTTACTAAAAAAGAAAAAGACTGGGCACAGTGGCTCACACCTATAATCCCAGTACTTTGGAGGCCAAGGTGGGCCGATCACCTGAGGTCGGGAGTTCGAAACCAGTTTGACCAACATGGAGAAACTGCCTCTCTACTATAAATACAACATTAGCCAGGTATGGTGGCACACGCCTATAATTCCAGCTACTAGGGAGGCGGAGGCAGGAGAATCACTTGAACCCGGGAGGCAGAGGTTGTGGTGAGCCAAGACTGCACCATTGCACTCCAGCCTGGGCAACAAGAGCGAAACTCCATCTAAAAAAAAGAAAAAAAAAAGAAACTGAGATATACAATGCTTTCAAGTATTAAAATCTTTATTATTCATCAGTTTTCTTTGCTAGAGTACTTTTACATGAAAAAAGGTTTTATATATATGTTACATACAAAAGTTATATATATATATATATATATACACACATATATCTCATATATACAAAAGTTTTATATATATACATATATATGCAAAACATCTGAAACCTTCATGTTATGGAAGTATGATAAATAAAAGACCAAGTTATATTTATTTTCTGAAAAAGGATGGAAAGAGAAATTGCCTCAGTTTGTTCATTCTTGTGAATTAGGTTAAATTACTTGACTGTGTAAGTCAGAAGTTTGGAATATGAAACAAAATGTATTAATTGGGCAAGTCCCAGTCTGTGCTTTATACAATTAGCCCAATGTTACAAAAACAAGTATCCCTTGTTATCTAAATTTATTCAGTTTCTGAGTTTGGAAAGTGAAAGGTCAGACACAGAGTGATAACTGAATTTATTTTGGTCAGAGAGGCTCAATATCTGACAAGCTAGCAATTACTTCTTTCTTCAAAACAAAATAAGCATCAATATAACATAGCTTTCTGCTTTCACCACTAATCAACAGCCTGAGTCACAGGATTATTAGCTTGTATATTTAAATGTGCAACTGTACTACTAGGCATTTCAGGTAAAATTTAACACTAAATAAACTATTACAACTAAAACTTCTATCATGCCCCAATATTTCTTGCTATCTGGAACAGTAAACTTGAGGATCTGCAGGCTGAATTGATTTAGATCACGAACACAGACTGTGTACAGTATTCCAGATAGAAAATAAAGTTTAAAATTGTGATTGCAAGGGGGCTCAAAATTTGTAATTGTGGCCCAGGATTACACATAGGAAGCTGACATTTTTTAGGCAGATTAAAAAAAGGAACACAGTCATAAACATCCCCTGAAGGTGTACTTGATTCATAAAAGCAATGATAGCAACAAGCACCACAAAGTCAAAGACATCTACAGACAAGTATTAGAAACTTGTTCCTCAACCTAAGTTAACAGCAGAACATTATACTATACACTAAGAGGCTACAGAAACGGGGATTATAAAATGTTCCCACAAAAAAATGGTCCTGAAGAAATTATTTTTCAATAATAGTGGAAAAGGAAAAACTAGTCCATCTGGGCTGCTATAGCAAAATGCCTTAGACTGGGTAATTATAAAAAACAGAAATATATTTCTTCCAGCTCTAGAGACAGGAAAGTCCAAGATCCAGGTGCCGGTAGGTTCTGTGTCTGTGAAGAATCACTCTGCTTCATTGATGGCAGCTTTTCAGTGCGTCCTCATGTGGTGGAATGGGCTAACAAGCTCTTTTGGGCCTCTTTTACAAGGACACTAATTCCATTAATGAGGGCTCCGTCCTCATCACTTAATCACTTAGCAAAGGCCTCCATCTCCTACCACCACTGCCACACTGGGGATTAGGTTTCAATATATGAATTGGGTGTGTGGAGGAAGGGAGACATTCAGACCACAGCACAGAGTACAGCAGACAGAAGCCTTAACAAACATTCACAGTTAATAGAAAAAAATGTCAAGGGGGCACTTTTTAAAATGCAGAAGGAACTGCTGATTGCTGATTGATTGGTGACTTAGAAAGCGGAGAAGGCTGGAGGCAACGCTACACATCTACAACCATCTGATCTTTGACAAACCTGACAAAAACAAGCAATAGGGAAAGGATTTCCTGTTTAATAAATGGTGTTGGGATAACTGGCTAGCCATGTGCAGAAAGCAGAAACTGGACCCCTTCCTGACACCTTACACTACAATTAACTCCAGATGAATTAAAGACTTAAACATAAGACCTAACACCATAAAAACCCTAGAAGAAAACCTAGGCAAAACCATTCAGGACATAGGCATAGGCAAGGAAGGACATCATGACTAAAATACCAAAAGCACTGGCAACAAAAGCCAAAATAGACAAAGGGGATCTAGTTAAATTCCAGAGCTTCTGTATAGCAAATAAACAATCATTAGAGTAAACCAGCAACCAACAGAATGGGAAAATTTTTTTGCAATCTACCCATCTGACAAAGGGCTAATTAATATCCAGAATCCACAAAGAACTAAAGCAGATTACAAGAAAAAAACAAACTCATTCAAAAGTGAGTGAAGGGCATGAACAGACACTTTTCAAAAGTAGACATGTATGAGGCCAACAAATATATGAAAAAATGGTCATCATCACTGGTCATTAGAGAAATGCAAATCAAAACCAAATTGAGATACCATCTCACGCCAGTTAGAATGGTGATCATTAAAAAATCTGGAGACAACAGATGCTGGAGAGGATGTGGGGAAATAAGAACACTTTTACAACACTGCTGGTGGCAGTGCAAATTAGTTCAACCATTGTAGAAGACAGTGTGGCGATTCCTCAAGGACCCAGAAACAGAAATTCCATTTGACCCAGCAATCCCATTACTGGGTATATATCCAAAGGATTACAGATCGTTCTATTATAAAGACACATGCATACATATGTTTATTGTGGCACTGTTTGCAATAGTAAAGACCTGGAACCAACCCAAATGCCCATCTATGACAGACTGGACAAAGAAAATGTGACACATGTACACCATGGAATATATGCAGCCATGAAAAACGATGAGTTTGTGTCCTTTGTAGGGACATGAATGAATCTGGAAAACATCATTCTCAGCAAACTGACACAAGAACAGAAAATCAAACACCACATGTTCTCACTCATAGGTGGGTGCTGAACAATGAGAACACACGGACACAGGGAGGGGAGCATCACACACTGGGGTCTGTGGTTGGGGGGACTAGGGGAGGGACGGCAGGTGGTTGGGAGGTTGGGGAGGGATAACATGCGGAGAAATGCCAGATACAGGTGACAGGGGGATGGAGGCAGCAAACCACATTGCCACGTATGTATCTATGCAACAATCCTGCATGATCTGCACATGTACCCCAGAATCTAAAGTACAATAAAAAATAAATAAAAATCATGTTTATTCACACACACACACAGACACAGCAAGAAAGAAAGTGGAGGAGGCAGTACACATACAAAACAACTACTTTTTTTTTTTTTTTTTTTTTTTTTTTTTTGAGACGAAGTCTCATTCTGTAGTCCAGGCTGGAGTGTAGTGGCACAATCTTGGCTCACTGCAACCTCTGCCTCCTGGGTCTGGGTTCAAGGAATTCTTCTGCCTTAGCCTCCCGAGTAGCTGGGATTACAGGCACGTGCCACCATGCCCACCTAATTTTTGTATTTTTAGTAGAGACAGGGTTTCAGCATGTTGGCCAGGTTGGTCTTGAACTCCTGACCTCAAGTGCTCCGCCTGCCTCGGCCTCCCAAAGTGCTGGGATCACAGGCGTGAGCCACCACAGCCGGCCAAAACAACTATGCATTCTGCACTATTTCCAGGTTGAAATATATTAAATTACAGCCTCCAACTAGTAAACTTAGTTACTTATCTATCCCCAGGAGCGCAGCTACATGAGGACCACTGTGCCAGTGCTTCATTCAACAGTGTTCACAGAGTGAATGGATCCCATTTCCACAATATGTCTGGGTTCACACGTAAGAGGTAAACATATACAAGTTTTAATATATAGTGACATTTCTATAGATTCACAGTAGATAAAAAGTACATGTTTGCTATTCCCATTCTCTCTTAGAAAACACAATTACCCATTACATCTACTCTTGATACAATCCTTGGTGATTTAAGACTTGTCTATAATCACCATCTCCTTCTTCTATTCTCTCCTTGACCCATTCACATCTACTCTACTGAGAACGTTCTTGTCAAGATTATGAATGACCCTCAAAGCCAATGTTTTTGCTGTTACTCAACTCAACCTCTCTGTAGCATGTGACAGTCCCTCCTTCTGGAAATTTTCAACAGTCCCTCCTTGAAATTTTCAGCTTTTGGTTTCTCTGACACCACTATCTACTGCTTTCCTTCCACCTCACTGGCTGTTCCTACTCAGTCACATCTGCCAGATCCCTTCTCCTAGAGTTCCCAAGGCACTAGATGTTCTCTTCTTCCCAATGTACACAATTTCCCTAGTGATCTTGTAAAGTCCAATGGTTTTAAAACATTAGTTCTCGGGCCAGGTGGGGTGGCTCAGGCCTGTAATCCCAGCATTTTGCGAGGCCGAGGAGGGTGGATTGCTTGAGGTCAGGAGTTCAAGACCAGCCTGGCCAACAGGGTGAAACCTCGTCTCTACTGAAAATACAAAAATTAGCTGGGCATGGTGGCAGGCGACTGTAATCTCAGCTACTAGGGAGGCTGAGGCAGGAGAATTGCTTGAATTCAGGAGGCAGAGGTTGCCGGAACTGGCATCATGCCACTGCACTCCAGCCTGGGAGACAGAGCGAAACTCCTCCCAAAAATAAAGTAACATTAAAAATAAAATAAAATAAAACATTTGTTCTTTGCTGCTTAATCATAAACCTGCACCTCTAGCCCAGCCCTGCCTGGCCTCTTCCTAGAACACCAGAGTCATATATTTGATTGCTAATTTGACATCTCCAACTGGCTCTCTAATAGGTATCTTAAAATGGACAAAACAGAACTCTTGATTTTCCTCAAAAACCTGCTCCCCTCCCACCCCCCGTTTCCACTGTTTCAGTAAAGGCATCATTCACCCTGGCATTCATGGTAAAATCTATAGCACAAGTAAATGAACCATACCTCCAAAACACAGCCCAAACCCTTCCACTTCTCTCCTTCTCTGTTATTAGCACCCTAATTCAAGTCACTACCAACTACACTACTGCAATAGCCTCCTAACTAGTTTTACTGCCATTTTCCTTCACTCAACACACACAACCAATTCTTTATGCCTGGAGTGCACTGCCATGCCTCTGATCCTCTAATGGCCTCCCACCATGCTGATAACACCCAAGCTCCTGTCTACCTATCTGACCTCAACCTTACCCTATTTCCCAACTGCCCCCCAAATTCCACACATATGGCTGCGTGCCCTTTGACACCTCAACACAAACACTAAGTCAGTTTTGCTGGTCTTCTTTCTGCTTTTTAACACCCAACTCATTTCCACTTTAGGACTGTTCCCTCTGCTTAAAAGATCCTTCCTACACCCTTTTTATGGCTGGCTCTTTTCATTTAAAACAAAACAAAACAAAAAGCCAAAAAAAGCCAACTACCAAAATGGATCTCAATGGAGCTCTAAAGCCAAGGGCGTGCCCAGCTCTCCCAACAGCAACTCCCAAGGCTAGGTGCTCAGGGGCCTACATCCCCTCTCAACCCTCAACAGTGAGTTGACTTTTCTTGTTACAATAAAAAAAACTGAGTAATATTACACAGGAGTACCAGAAACTGCCTAACTGGAAACAGAAACTATTTACATTGAATAAAAAGCCTGGCTGCAGGCTGCATGTGCTATAGTTATAGCACGGTGTGATGCACATGGTGACTGAACCATGGAGGCAGCTCCTGGCACTCACACTGGCAGCCACGTGTTTGCCACCATGAGAGTAAAGGAGAGGACAAGAGGAGTGAGAAGGAAGGGTGTCGTGTTCACTTCTGGTTCTGGAGCTGACAGGACAGCCAGCCCGCTCCTTCATACAGCCCATCACTGCTGGTGGCACAGGTGGCCTGAATGTACCAGTTCATGTGGCACAGGGAGTGCAGCCCCAGCTTGTCTGTGATCTTGGCTGCATTCATGGCGTTGGAGAGGTCCTGCCTGTTGGCAAACACCAGGAGGGCAGCATCCCAGAGCTCGTCCTTGGGCAGCATCTTCATGAACTCCTCGCAGGCTTTGATCATGTGCTGTCATTGCCGTGCACTACAAAAATCAGGCCTGTGTGTTCTGGAAGTAGCGGCACCACAGAGGCCGGATCTTGTCCTGGCCGCCCACGCCCCACACAGTGAAGCTGATGTTCTTGTACTCCACGGTTTCCACATTGAAGCCTATGGTGGGAATGGTGGTCATCACCTCGCCTAGCTTAAGCTTGTACTAGACCGTGGTCTTCCCTGCAGGATCCAGGCCCACCACGAGGATGCGCATTTCTTTTTTGCCAAAAAGGCCTTTGAAGAGGTTGGCAAAGATGTTCCCCATGCTTGTGGACAGGTGGAAGGACCCTGGTCACGGATACCTCAGTGGCTGCTGCTCCGAGCCAGGCACTGGTTTTGCTTCCACCATGGCTGGCCCTTTCTTTTTACTCAGACAGAAGCTTAAATGTCACCTTCTCAAACTGGCATTTTCTGCCTACCTCATTTCAGAGCCACCCCAATTACTGTTTTAATTGTCTGCCTGGAATTCATTATCAACATTTTTCTTTCTTTCTTTTTTTTTTGAGACACAGTCTTGCTCTGATGCCCATGCTGCAGTGCAGTGGTGTAATCTTGCTCACTGCAGCCTCTACCTCCCAGGTTCAAGCAATTCTCCTGCCTTAAACCCAAAGTAGCTGGGACCACAGGTGCACACCACCACGCCCGGCTAATTTTTGTGTTTTTAGGAGAGATGGGGTTTCACTGTGTTAGCCAGGCTGGTCTCAAAGTCCTGTCATTATCAATATTTTTCTTAAGATTAGCTCCATGAGAGCAGAGGCCCTGATGCCTCAATTACTGCTAGAACAGTGCCTGGCACATACATAAGAGCTCAGTAAATATTTTAAGTTACTGGATAATTGAAAAGTAGGGACATTCCAAGAGTACCAATAAAATAATTTTCTACATAAATTCATTTCAAACACATGCACAGAAATGACCCATTTGTTTACCACGGCAATTTTATCAAAAATAGAAGCTGGGCTCGTTAAACAGATTTTCAATTATATTAAAAGCAATGGAATTTTATTGTCTTAAACTGATGAAATAACTGACAGTGTCTGGTTTACTCGCATGGCTGCTGGCTATTTCCATTTAAAATAGTTACCTTAGAATTTTAAAGCCTACACATGTTCTATTCTATAAAAGCTATGGAGAGTAAAACACAAAAAGTGGAAAGAAGTCTCAAAATTGGAGTTTTAAAAACTTGCAACAAATTAGATAAAATATCTTAAGAATAATAAAGCTCTCAAGAAAAATCGCTTTTTTAAAATAAAATAATGGCTTGGAGAAAGCTGGCAAAATGGAATGGCAGTAGTCAGGTTTTGGGCATTTAGTTGAGCCATTTATAAAGTTTCTAAACTGGTTTCACAGAAATTCTTGGAACAAATTCCATATTTTTGTTTGCCAGATCGAGGGCAGGAAGAAAACACCCAACAGAGTTCATGTGGGTGGGAGTGTGAAGGCTTCTCTCAGGCCCTCATCTGAGTGTTTATGTTGTGACAGCAAACTCTGTGTTTAAGCTTGTGCAGTAATTAAGTAGTATGTTTATTATAACTAAATCTCAACAGACTTTTCTAAGATTACCACTCAGGCTCAAGAAGAAGTAAAACAGGATTCTAACTTATAAACAAAGTTTTATGTTACTGAATCCCTGCACCGATAGCCTCAAACTTCATCATGCACAGAACCAAACGTAAGGAAAAGAGAAAAGGAAATTCAAACAAAATAAACCAGAAGAAAGGGAGATGTAACAACAATTTCAACACTAATTAGAGAGAAAAAAAAAAAGAGAGGACTTTAGTGTCTCTTTGGGGAGGCTGGAAATAGGAATTCAGTTTATTTTTTTCTTATTTATTTTTAAGACAGGGTCTCACTCTGTCTCCCAGTACCCAGGCTGGAGTTCAGTGGCATGATCTTGGCTCACTGCAACCTTTGCCTTCCAGGTTCAAGCGATTCTCCTGCCTCAGCTTCCCGAGTAGCTAGATTATAGGCACCCACCACCATGCCTGGCTAATTTTTGTATTTTTTGTAGAGAAGAGGTTTTATTTTACCATGTTGCCCAGGCTGGTCTAGAACTCCTGAGCTCAAAGCGATCCGCCTGCCTCAGCTTCCCAAAGTGCTGGGATTACAATGTCGAGCCACCATGTTTGGCCTTATATTTTTTTAAGTAGAGGCAAGGTCTTACTCTGTTGCCCACGATGGTCTCAAACTCCTGAGCTCAAATGATCCTCCCACTTCGGCTTCCCAAAGTGCTAGGATTACAGGTGTGAGCCACCATACCCAGTCTCAGTTTATTTTTAAGGTAACCATTAAACTACTTTGAACCTAATAAAAAGAGAGCTAATATTCATAATTAATATTCCATAGCAGAGAGCTGTCTTTCTGTTCTCCTGTACCCAGGTACCATAATCATCCTGGGCGTGTCCCCTGGCTTTCAAAATGCCACATTGAATGTGAACTGTATTCATTTTAACTACTGAAATAAAGGAGATAATCACAGGTTTGGGGAGGGAGTAATTTTGATATGGGGTTAAATGTCTGGTGACAGAAAAAGAGAAGGCATTATGTAAAACTTAAAACTGGCCAGGTGTGGTGGCTCATGCCTGTAATCCCAGCATTTTGGGAGGCCAAGAAGGGTGGATCACCTGAGGTCAGGAC
>NW_016107749.1:1672893-1674984 GCF_001604975.1 Cebus imitator
GGTGGGAGCCTGTAATCCCAGCTACTCAGGAGGCTGAGGCAGGAGAATTGCTCGAACCTGGGAGCCAGAGGTTGTAGTGAGCAGAGATTGTGCCACTGTACTCCAGCCTGAGTGACAGAGCGATACTCCATCTCAAAGACAAACAAAAAACTTAAACCAAAACCTAGTCTTGTTGTTCATGAATACTGGTGTGAGATGGGAAGGTGGCACATGTGCACAAGTAAGAGCAGATTCTGACCTGCACTACTTACCAGCTTCTGATGAACTGAGCAGCAGAATCTATTAAAGGGAAAGAAAATTCACCAGCATTGCCCTGACAGAATCTCAAGGCTGCTCTAGTTGGCACTGTAAGCAAAGTTGTACTTGCAGTGTTGTGCTCCAACAGTCACTTTCCAAAGTACCAGGATCAGGACATATCTCAAGGAGTCAGGGGAAAGGCCAAACCACAGCCATAAAATCACACTGAGGACCACAGGGATGGCATGGGTCTAGAGTTATTCTCACCATTATAGAACTAAGACCTCAAGTGAGAGTGCTTGAACATGCCAGGTAGCCCAAGAGAGGTGAAATACCAAAACTGCTATTTCTTGTCCAATCTAATGACTGATAATAGTGGTATCATTAACAGAATGGTAAGGGTTTATTTTAACTAACTTACATGCCCCCCATTACCCAAAAAAAGTGCTAGTCTAACAAGTATTATTTTAGAATTGTTGTATTATTTTAGCTGCATATTTTCCATAGACTTGTAAATCAATCTACATATATTTAACATAAGCCACATTTATAATGTTCATAACTACTACCCTGATTGTTCTATTTCTCAAAAATTACGCTTAAATCCCAAAGGTTACAAAGGGAAAAGTTAGATTTCTCAAAGGTGCTTTAAATTACTGCTTTTTTAGCCAGGTGTGGTGGCTCATGCCTGTAATCCTAGCACTTTGGGAGGCTGAGGTGGGTGCATCACCCGAGGTCAGCAGTTCGAAACCAGCCTGTCCATCATGGTGAAACCCCATCTTTAAAAAAAAAAAAAAAAAAAAAAAAAAAAAAACAGGAGAGAGATCCAAGATGGCCAACTAGCGGCAGCAGGATTGCAGCTCCCAGTGAAGGTGCAGGGTGTGAGTGGACGCCAGACTTCCAGATGAATTTTTGTTGCCTACGGAGCAGGAGATTCCCAGCGGGGAAGCCCCAAGGGTGGCCAGCACAACTCTTTTGGCTGGCGCGGCTGTTTTGGCGGCGGCGCGGCTGTTTTGGCGGCGTCACGGCAGTGGTTCTCAGTGCGGAGTATGTGGGACTGGGTGCCCTTTTAGTTGGTGTTTGGAGCTCCGGGAAGGCAGAGTCGCCCATTCAGCTGATTGAAAAGGGGACTGAAGCCTGGGGCCAGACCGGGAGATTCCCAGGCAGAAAAGCACCACGAATATCAGCAACACTGTTTCAGCCGGCGTGGTCACCACACAGGAAATTGCATGGATCCCGGTGCCTTTTCGGCGGGTGACTGGGGCACCTGGGGCACCTGGGAGAGAATCCACCGTTCAATTAGGAAAAGAAAAAAAGCGGGCTCTGAGGTGGGGAGCCAGGTGATTGGGCTCGGCCGGTCCCACAAAAAAACAGCAATTGGAAATGCTGACGGTTGAGAGTTTCACAGCAAGCACAGCTGAACCAGGGAAGGTCTGGCTCCGTGGGGGATGGGCATCTGCCAAAGGAAAACAAACAGAAATACCACCACCACCACTAAGCTGGATGTCCACTCAGAGACCCAATCTGAAAGTCAGCAATTACAAAGACGACAGGTGGATAAATCCACAAAGATGGGATCGCAGCTCCTCATCAGCAAGGGAACAAGGCCTGATGGAGAATGAGTTTGATGAATTGTCAGAATCAGGCTTCAGAAGGTGGCTAATAAGAAACTTCTGTGAGCTAAAAGAACATGTTCTAACCCAATGCAAAGAAACTAAGAACCACGAAAAAAGGTGGGACAAAATGCGAACGAGAACAGACAATTTAGAGAGGAATATAAGTGAATTAATGGAACTGAAGAATACAATACGAGAACTCCGCGAAGTATGCACAAGTTTTAACAGTCGAATTGCT
>NW_016107749.1:1675084-1692666 GCF_001604975.1 Cebus imitator
ACCAACTCAATGAAATAAAACGAGAAGACAAGATTAGAGAAAAAAGGGTAAAAAGGAATGAACAAAGTCTCCAAGAAATATGGGACTATGGGAAAAGACCTAATCTATGTTCAATAGGTGTACCTGAATGTGATAAAGAGAATGAATCCAAGTTGGAAAATATTCTTCAGGATATTATTCCGGAAAACTTTCCCAACCTAACAAGGCAGGACAATATTCAACTCCTGGTAATACAGAGAACACCACAAAGATATTCCTCAAGAAGAGCAACCCCAAGGCACATAACTGTCAGATTCACCACGGTTGAAATGAAGGAGAAAATGCTAAGGGCAGCCAGAGAGAAAGGTCAGGTTACCCACAAAGGGAAGCCTATCAGACTCACAGCAGATCTCTCAGCAGAAATCCTACAAGCCAGAAGAGAGTGGGGGCCAATATTCAACATCCTTAAAGAAAAGAACTTTCAACCCAGAATTTCATATCCAGCCAAACTAAGCTTTATAAGTGATGGAAAAATAAAATCTTTTGTGAACAAGCAAGTACTCAGAGATTTCATAACCACCAGGCCTGTTTTACGAGAGCTTCTGAAAGAAGCACTACACATAGAAAGGAACAACCAGTATCAGCCATTCCAAAAATATACCAAAAGGTAAATAGCATCAACATAATGAAGAATCTACATCAACTAATGGGAAAAACAGCCAGCTGGGTCAAATGGCAGTATTAAACTCACATATATTATTAATTATTAATCCTAAATTTAAATCCACTAAATGCCCCAATCAAAAGACACAGACAGGCAAATTGGATAAAAAGCCAAAACCCATCGGTATGCTGCATCCAGATCCATCTCACATGCAAGGATACACAAAGACTCAAAACAAAGGGATGGAGGAAGATTTACCAACCAAATGGAGAGCAAAAAAATAAAAATAAAAAAAAAAGCAGGAGTTGCAATTCTCGCCTCTGATAAAATAGACTTTAAAGCAACAAAGAGCAAAAGAGGCAAAGAAGGAAACTACATAATGGTAAAAGGATCAATGCAACAAGAAGAACTAACAATCCTAAATATATACGCACCCAATACAGGAGCACCCAGATACATTAGGCAAGCTCTTAATGACTTATAAATAGAGACTTAGACTCCCACACAACAATAGTGGGAGACTTTAACATCACATTGTCAATATTAGACAGATCAACGAGACAGAAAATTAACAAGGATATTCAGGACTTGAACTCAGACCCAGAACAAGTAAACTTAACAACATTTATAGAACTCTCCAACCCAAATCCACAAAACATACATTCTTCTCAGTACCACATCATACCTACTCCAAAAGTGACTACATAATTGGAAGTAAATCACTCCTCAGTAATTGCATAGCATTTCACAGGTTTAAATGAAATACTGGTTGGCTGTTTGTTATTTTCCTCCCTTATTCCTTCCTGTCTCCACTGTTAAGCATAATTATTCGCATAAAAGAGGTTTTCAATGCCCATTTTTAGACTGCATTCTAGCCTGAGCAATAAAGCAAGACTCCTCTTCTCTCTCCCTCTTTCTCTTCCTCTTTCTTTCTCTTTCATTCTTTTTCTTTCTCTCTTTCCTTCTTTTCTTCTTTTTTCCCAAAACAAAAAACAAAAAACAAAAAAATACTGCTCTTTCACCATAGCTCATTATCTCTAATGTGTAAGAAAATAGTAAGGAAAAAAAGTTCCTTAAAATTTTGTGCATAAACTACTTTTTATTACTTTGGTGTAATAACACTAATGACCAAACAATGAGCAAGCTACAGGTGATTTGTATAACAGTCAATTTTGGTTTTCTGGCAATCTTTCAAGGTCCAGGATGTAATACAAACTTGATTACTATGTAAATATCAGTCTCTACAAAAAAATTAAAAATTAGCTGGGCATGGTAGACCATGTCTACATTCTCAGCTACTCAGGAGGCTGAGACCTGAGGATTGTGTGAGCCCAGGAATTTGAGGCTGCAGTGAGCTATAGTCACACCACTGCATTCCAGCCTCAGCAACAGAGTGTGAAAGCCTCCCTCTAAAAACAGAAAAACAAAACAAAAACAATAATAATAAAAAGTAAAACTAAACCTAAACTTTACCCCGATACTCTTTTTTCCCTTTAACAAAGTTACCAGACACGGGCTCAACTCTAACAAGCACCTATCAGTCCTCTAAAAAAGTAAAAAATAATTTCAGGTAATTGGTACCAACTTCTACAATGTTGTAGCCAACTAGCAGCACAATTTCCAAAGATACTTTATTGTTTAAGTAGCTACTAATAGGTTAATAAGCCGCCACAGAGGCAGGTGAAATAGGATGATTTGTCTAAACTAGTAATGGATTAAAAGATCTTGAATGGTCATGTTATTAATATATAGCAAATACAGGTAAAATCACAAATTTTACTTAGAAAATCCAAATCGCTCTAAAAAACAGATCAATATATATTCTGTATGAAGTGATTTTTGCACGGGGCATCTGAGAATACGTCCAAGAAAATGTCTAGCTTCTATCAGTCATGCTAGTTAACTATGAATAAGCTTGACTAGTGGGCAATGCATGTAGTCTTTACCTTTTGGGACTAGGAAAATCCTATTTATCCGAGACTCCTAAAAACCCCCCTGGGTTATAAGTTCTGAATCTTCTCACACATACCCTTCCCCCTAAAATTCTCATGTCCTCAGGCCTGACCACTCCTTTGTGACAGTTGCTGCCTTATAAAGACATAATTCCAGTGTGAAGAATTTCTATTGGAAAATCTGGGATTGACAGGAAGTTGACAAGGACTCAGTAAAAATAACCATTCCTAACAAAGTATATATATATATAAATATAAACAGGCAGTCACTGGTCAGACGCTTTCCTCAGCTGAGTCACTGGACCATGGAAAACCCCAAGTTTGCACCTGAGAGGCTCTGAAATACTACCCTCTGGAGTGCAAATATAAAACACATTAGGCTTGGAGAAACTGCTCTAAAGCAACTTGTTGGATCAGCTAGATTTAGAAATATAATGGATGGTTGGTAAAAGGTAACTCTAGGAGCTGCCAAGAAAAACTCAGTTCCAAGAACCCTTCCCATAAAATTAGGCTTTCCAGAGACACTCATCTAAGATGTTCCAGAGAGGTTTAATGAGTCCTCTCTGCTGTCCCTTTCAAATCTAAATACTTACTCAAAAAGTCTCTAGAGCCATCTGTTAAGGCCAAAGGAAATCGTCCCGGTATATTTACATCACAAAAGTTTATGCCACATTGTAAGGAAGTCTAAAAAGCCAAATGCATGCACAACTACTTGGGAGGCTGAAGTGGGAGGACTGGCTGAACCCAAGAGTTCAGGACCAGCCTCAAAAAATAAATAAAAAAATAAATAGCCAAATGCTGCTACTCCAGACTTGATATACAGTGAAAAAGAATGAAAGAATGTTAGGTTTTTTGACAGTGGACTTTACAGTTTCTCAAAAACTTTCCCTTTTAATATATGAGTAACACCCTACATTAGTTTTCTATGGCTGCTGTAGAAATTACCACAAGTACTGACTTCACACAAGTGGATTCTCAGTTCCAGAAGTCATGAATCTGAAATGGCTTTTACAGGGCTGGTTGCATCTGAGGGCTCTGAGGGCAGAATGCCTCCTTGCCTTTTTCATCTTCTAGAGGACCACCTGCATTCCTTGGCTCCCGTTCCCTTCATCAGTCACTACAACCTCTTGTTTCCATC
The DNA here is from genome assembly GCF_001604975.1 of Cebus imitator. Lineage (NCBI taxonomy): Eukaryota > Metazoa > Chordata > Mammalia > Primates > Cebidae > Cebus > Cebus imitator. The sequence continues at coordinate 1,678,818 of NW_016107749.1, forward strand.
ATGAAATCTCCCCCCACTCACTCTGGTCTGCCTCCCTCTTCCAAGGCCTCATGTGGTCATACTGGGCCAATGCAGACAATCCAGGATAATCTCCCAACTCAAAATTCTGAATCTGACACATCTGCAGTGTCTCCTTTCCTATATTCATAGGTTCTAGAGATTAGGACATGGACATCTTTTAGGCATCATTATTCAGCCTACCACACACTTAGCAGATTTAAAATTCTACGAAGTACACTTACCTACAGTATCTCATTTAGGTACTTACAAGGTGTTATCATTCCTATTTAATGAATGAGAAAGCAGCTCTAGAAAACTTAATTGCTTGGCAACAGTCATATAGTTAGTGATAGAACCCAAATCAGAGATCATATGGCCCTAAAGATCATGTAATAGAAGCACACACCACTTCTCCTCCACCAGACTGCCTGTAAATCACTGGCCTTTGGCCTTTCATTTTCTTACAAAGTTTTTTTAATAGAATATATCTTTATATATGAACCCCTTTTTTTCCCTTCTGAGACGGAGTTTCACTCTTGTCGCCCAGGCTGGAGTGTAATGGTGTGTTCTCACCTCACTGCAACCACCTCTCGGGTTCAAGCGATTCTCCTGCCTCAGCCTCCTGAGTAGCTGGGATTATAGGCACCTGCTACCATGTCCGGCTATTGTTTTTTGTATGTTTAGTAGTAACAGGGTTTCACCATGTTGGCCAGGTTAGTCTTGAACTCCTGACTTCAGGTCAGGATCTGTCCACCTTGGCCTCCCAAAGTGCTGGGAATACAGGAGTGAGCAACCATGCCCAGCCTAAAGATATATTCTTTACCACCATCTTATCTGCTCATCCACCTTTTTTTCCGGAGGAAGGCAAGCAAATGAAGGAAAATGTCTGCATATAGTAAAGATTTGGTTTATAAGTCTACAAGACAATACTGCATCTACAAGCAGAGAATTCCTGTTAGACAAATAAAAGTACCCTGACATTTTATCTGCCCAAAGGAATTGCACTTACTTATTCAAGTGTCAGATGGACAAACATGACACTAAGCATAAAATCTGTTCTTAGTAACTCTTAAAAATGTATACTGTAGATTGTTTGGCTGGGGGACAGGGTGGCAAAAAATAATAATAAAAAAAAAGTACAGAAAAAAATGTACACAATAGTAGCAAAGCAAGAAGCTGTAACAAACCATCATATTTCCTAATTCTTTTGATATACATTTAAGACTAATGTTAGCAAAGAAGATAGGATGCACAGCAAAGCACATGGAAAGAAAGTTGCAGCATTTGTTCAAAATGATGTAAACTCATGGATCTTCTAGACCAGCGGTTCTCAAAGCTGCTGGGGCACCCAAATCACCTGGAGGATTTGGTAAAACACAGATTGCTGGCCCTACCCCACAGTTTCCAGTTCAGCAGATCTGGGGCAGACCCAAGCATTCATAAATTTCTAAAAAGTTTCCAGGCAATAAAGATGCTACTAATCCAAAGACCATACCTTAAAAACCAGCTTCAGATAAAATTCACATTTTCACAGCAATTCAGAAAAACTACTGAATATATTATGAAAGCAGGTATGGTGAATTTTTATTTGAAATAGCAAAAACAAACCCCCAAACCCAATGCAGGAAAACAACCACCGCCACCACCACCACACACGCATACACATACAGACACACACACAAAGGGGAAAAAAAAGGCCCGGAGGGGAAAAAAACCTCATAGTGACAGTCGGTTCCCCAAACAGAACAAACCTGAGCTACTCGAACTGAATTGCTCATGACTGTGCAAGTTATCCATCTGCCCTTTACTAACTGCTCTTCAAGGATTAAATGTGATAACACACATAGCAGCCTCCTGTGAGGTGGGCAGAGGAAACAAAGGCTCAGAAAAGCCAAGGGTTTACCATGAAGCACCAGGAAAAGTCTCCACATTCAGTGGGAGGTAAACATGGTCCACCCCTGAACAATTTTAGAATGCTGAAAAAACTAAGTTTTGGTGATATGTGCCGAATTACACTCTAGCAGTCCGATGTTAAGTAAATCTAGTACTGCCAACATACAATGGAGAAGAAGCAAGCCGACAGCACAGGTTTTTCTTTTTCTTTTTAAATCATGGTAGCTATGTGCTGTGTGACCACCTTCCTTTTGCAACAGCTACACCTAGAAATCAATAAAACAATAATTGATGGGCAAGAGCCTGAGGTGCTATCAAAGCCAAACACATGTTAAATTGTATATTTTGTACATTTTATTAAGGCAGGAAACCATTTTAATAATACTAAAAAGATTTTCTGAAAGACTCAAGCAAAAATGGCTGCCAATCGGGCCTATCCAAAATTCAATCAGCATGAACGCCCCAAAGTCTAAGGAAGCATCTTCAAGTTACAGAACTTTGCAAAGGTTATCAACCCAACCAGAAGCTAACTTCCTGTTATTCCTACTCCTTTTAAATAAGTCATCACCAAGTGTTTCCAAAGCAGAGCATTTTGTTTTCTTATAATCAAAACCTGTTCAAGTGAGACAAAACAGTGCAGTAAGAATATCCTTATATTTATGACATTCAAGATCACTGTTTGGACCAAAGAGCATGTCCGGATTTTCAGCACCTGCATGTAACTGTTTCATGATGACCCTCCCCAAGGGGCAGGGAAGGAAGAAGTGTGCAGGGCTTGCCTGACCCTATCTCTAGTGTGCAGGAAAGAGGAGAGGGAACTCAGTATCCCTCCAGCCACGGTTTCTTCTCTTTGTATGGACGGATCACTAGACCCCAAAAAGTGCAAGAATAAGAGAAGGGGACTATCGGTGATTAATCCTTGTACTAATAACTTATAAAGTACACCCTCTCAGCATAAGAGATCCCATATAGCACAATAAATGAACAGAAATAACGGTTTTCTGGCATTTTGCAACTACCCAATTAGAAACTGATGAATGTAAAACAAAACAAAACAATTTTTGCGCTGGGCGTGGTGGCTCACACCTCTAATTCCAGAACTTTGGGAGGCCTGAGATTAGGAGTTTGAGACCAGCCTGGCCAGCATGGTGAAACCCCGTCTCTACTAAAAATACAAAAATTAGCCGAGCGTGGTGGCGGGTGCCTGTAATCCCAGCCACGTGGGAGGGGAGGCAAGAGAACCACTTGAAACCGGGAGGCAGAGGTTGCAGTGAGCCGAGATCATACCACTGTCCTCCAGCCCGGGCAACAAAAGCAAAACTCCATCTCAAACAAATAATGGGAAGCTGTTAAGCCCAAATCTTATCACTGGCAACAAATATTATCAATTCTTTAACAAAATCTGCCAAATATTCAAATCTGAATAACCATAGTTTGTCAGTTATTCTTACAAGTAAAAAATGATATCCATGAAAAAAGATGCTAGGTCAGCATGTAACTCAAATAACCCTACAGGTACTTTTCCTTATAACAACCATAGTACTAATGCAGCAGAAGTGCCTTGTGTGTACTTCGCATTACATCACACAAAGCATTAAAAAGATATGCAATCTAGTGTCAAGATTTAATAAAAGGAGTATATTTTACTACTTCATTAAGGGCATTCTTAGGTGAAACTGGCTTTTAAAAAAAGCTAACTATAGAGTGTGTGGTGGTGAAAAATACAATGGCTATGAGCACACTTTGGTGCCACCGCCTTGATTCACGCTTAGGCACCAGCAGTACCATAGATACAAATGTTAACACAGAGAAAAAGATAACTTCTCAGAAACATTACATAAAGGTTTGACCTTCAGGATCCCATGAGAGATTTCCAGAGGAATAAGGGCCACACTTTGCGAGGTGCTAATCTTGAGAAGCACTGACAGTTACCCAGTTTATCACTTTGTGGCCCTTCGAGATTGTTTACTCTTTTAATAGAAGTGTTGGCTACTCTGACACCCTCCCACGCACTCATGAGGTAATACTCCTGGTTACACACTGACTCTTACTGCTGCTGTTTCATGTCTTATCATATCTGTTGCTCCACACTCATAGTGAACTGGACACTACTCTACAATGCACTGCTTAATCAGAACAGCTCAGCATCTGATCTGCAACAGCCAGTACAGCGTGGTTTAAGAGCACGGGCTCTAAAGTCAGTTTGCTTGGGTTCCAATCCTGGGTGTACCACTTACTAGCTATAAGGCCTTGTACAGACTATTTATCCTCATTTGCAAAATGAGTATGGTAGTATCTACTGATGAAAGTTGTAAGGATTCAACAACCTATTCAGTGTTTGGCATGGGTCCTTACACACAGGAAGTGCTCACAACATGTTACCAATAGTCTAAATATTACTATATTTATTAGTATATATTACTATAATACTGGGATAGTAGATGTATTCTAAGTTGTAGCAAAGAAATTTTATACAGTAGTCAAGACTAGGCTGCACTCCCGGGAAGAAGCCTACGCTCTAACAGCGGTATTTCCCAAGCTAGCCTGGAAAAATCACCTAAGGCAGGGGTCCCCAACCCCCAGGACAGACTGGGACCGGTTAGTGGCCTATTAGGAACTGGGCCTCACTGCAGGAGAGAGAGGCAGGCAAGTCAGTGAAGCTTCATCTGTTTTTACAGCCTCTTCCCATCGCTCGCATTAACATCTGAGTTCCACCTTCTGTCAGATCAGACAGCAGCATTAGATTCTCATAGGAGGGCAAACCCTATCGTGAACAGCATGTGCAAGGCATCTAGGTTGTGCACTCATGAGAATCGAATGCCTGATGATCTGTCACTGACTCCCATCACCCTCAGATGGGACTGAGTAGTTGCAGAAAAACAAGTTCAGAGCTCCCACTGATTCTACATTATGAGGAGTTGTATAATTATTATATATTACAATGTAATAAGAGAAATAAAATGCAACATAATGTGCTTGAATCATCCTGAAAACATCCTCCCACTCCTTCCCATCCGTAGAAAAACTGTCTTCCACAAAACCAGTCCCTGATGCCAAAAAGGTTGGAGGCCTGTAACCTAAGGTACTTCCAAATCTAGATTACTGTGTTCCAACCTAGACTATACAGCATAATAAACTTTAGGGAAAGAGCCTTAGAATCCATGAAACAACACGTTAAGGAATTCCTATTATTATGCAAGGTTGGGACATACACCTCTAGAGAGAACATTGTATTTGAGGAATCTGGAACTATTAAAAGACTGATAGTCAATCATCAAAAGTCATTTTCTGAATTAACTGAAATAGTAAGGCATAATTTACCTGAAAAGACACCTCCAGACATGACAAAGTTTATCTTGAAAAAGACACGTTCAAAAAAAGAATTTAAAATGGAGAAATAATGCATTTCTTCTATTCTAAGACACAGTGTATTGTAAAATAGCATACATTTCCCAAAACAGTTACATACCACTTTCCTCTTCAGACTCTGATCAAAGTTTGAGCTGAAACTTTCTTCACATTCAAAATCTAATGATTTTTCTGAACTTTTGGCCATCACCAGTTATGCAATAGTATCAGAGAAACATGTCACTTCTCAAAAGCCAGAATTCTGTTCTTTTTGACATCTTTGGGGCTGACAGCATAATTTCGAGGCAAATAAAAGAACATCTGAGAATCCTATGAATTCTGTATTTCGTTAAACTCAGTTTCATCTTTCCTCAAATAGATGTCCCTAGAAATTAAGCAGTTTCTCTTAAAAATGATGTTTCTTTAAAAAAATTAGTGCTTGAGTGATATTCCATCCCAAGTCATGAATCAGTCACAGTTAACCCCCATTATCTCTCAAATGCTCTACAATGTATTCCTAAGATTTAGCTATTTCTATTGCTTTTAACTGTATTATTTATCTTGGTACAGGCTATTTCCTATACATAAAATAATCCTTGTAGCATAGTCTTTTTGAGAAAGATAACCAAAGTAATTCCTTATCTAAATTTAACTTAAAATGCTGCCATGTGTAATGTTGCCAGTGCAAATAACTTTAATTAGGCGACAAATGGTTGAGAAGACACTTCCACACATGGCAAAGTTTATATATATATGCAGGCAATGACATCTGCAACAGCACTTGTGAATTTCTTTTGCCATTAAGGACTACAAAGGACCATCAAAAATATTTAACAGTGTTGAGAAAAAGTTTATCTTAGGAGTTGAACAACTATGGTGTTAGACAATTCATGTATTAAAAATAATTTTTTTTTGAGATAGAGTCTTGCTCTGTTCTCCAGGCTGAAGTGCAGAGGCACAATCACGGCTCACTGCAACCTCTGCCTCCCACGTTCCAGTGATTCTCCTGCCTCAGCCTCCTGAGGAGCTGAGATTACAGGCATGCACCACCACGCCCAACTGATTTTTGTACTTTTAGTAGAGACGAGGTTTCACCATGTTGGCCAGCCTTGTCTCAAATGCCTAACCTCAAGTGATCCGCCCACCTCAGTCTCCCAAAGTGCTGGGATTACAGGTGTGAGCCACCGCACCCAGCCCATGTATAAAAGTTATAGTTTGCCCCAGGCAACATAGTGAGACCTTATCTTGACAAAAAATAAATTAGGCATGGTGGTGTGTACCTATAATCCTAGCCACTCAGGAGGATGAAGTGGGAGGATCCCTTGAGCCTGGGAAGTCATGGGTGCAGTGGAGCCATGGTCATGCCACTGCAATCCAGCCTGGGTGACAGAGTGAGACCGTGTCACTACAAAAGAAAAAAAAATGTTAGGGAAAAAATGGTATCTGATAAAGTGGAATACGGAGCAAATTCAGTAACTGAGGACAAGAAGACAGGATATAAGGCACTTCTTTCCAAAGGGCAGTCTATGGGCCGCCAGTACTGCCCAATCACTTGTCAGGTGGTCAACAGATAGATGATGTGGTAATTTCTAAGGAAAATCAATAAAATAATATTTTCATATACATCTGAAGTATAAGATTAATAACTTCACAGAAATCCTGAAGTAATCTTAAAGGGTGGGTGTGCCATAAGGACTACTGTCCCAAGTTTACCACACCTAACATCTCCTGTTCATAATAAAAATTTTTAAGTCTCTTCATTATACTGAAATTATATTAATACTCTACATAACTTAAAAAATCATTACAATGTCCTAACTATAATATGTAGAATAAAGAAAAGGAAGTTAATTCATAATAAAACACTACTTAACATTAAAACTGGAGCATCAATATACTAGGAAATATCATGATACAGTAAGATGCTTGCATCAACATGAAACATCACCACGAATGTAACAGCAACAAATGCAAACTGAATCAAGTGTGTCAAATGGTGACTACAACACCATGAGGAGTACCGCCATAGGTGATGCATTTTACCAGAATGGCAAGCTCTTGGTAAAGCCTTAAATGAAAGGACATTACTCACTCCTTGATTTACACCACAGTGCCATTCATAGAAAATGTAGTGTATTATGTAAAAAATGATCTGTTTATATGTAAAATACTTTAGATGTTTGAGTAATTAAAGGAGCTTCAAACACCATATGAGACAGAATAGTTATTCATTGTATAGCACTTTTTTGCACACTGCAAGACATCTAGCAGACGTAAACCCTGTCCACTCAATGTCTGTAATGACCTCTACTATGCTGCCAAACAAAAATGCTCTCACAAATTTCAAAAATTCACCCCAGGAAACGGTATTACCATAGCTGAAAACTACTGAGCTAAATGGGTATATATGACTAGGCTTGGGTAATCCTTTGCTTGCTACTATTTACTTCTTATGTTAGCGTTTTTGCTACTACACAGTATGACTTTGTAGCTGCAATTCACCATAATGGATCAACAGAAAAGTAGTTATGAAAATAGAAACTACTACATCTAAGCATACTACAAATATATGTGATTAAATATGACTCAAGTACAAACAAGAATGGGAATATATATGTTCTGGAACAAAAGAATTCTGAATGTGATGATTTCAAATATGCAGCTGAGAATCCAAAACTAGGAATATCTGAAAACTGGATTTCACTGGACCAGAAACTACTCACCAGCAGCATGTTGTCCAAAATGAAAATGTATCAAACAGTGACATAATGCCATTGAAGCTTTCATACTGTTTTCAACAAATTTAACCAAAACTGTTTAGCTTGCTGTAAAGGATGTAGACTGCAAACGAAAACATTCCATTTTAAATTATTACATTGTTAACAATGAAAAAAGAACATTCAGATTCAGAATAAAAGCAAAGTAATAAAGAAAAAATATACAAGGATAAATGCAAACATAAAGCTAGAAAGAATAGAAAGCAGAGTCTTGAATAAATGTTCGTACAGCCATGATCACAACAGCATTATTCACAACAGCCAGAGGGTGGAAGCAACCCATGCCCACCCATGAAATAACAGATAAGAAAAATGTGGCCCAGGCCGGGCGCAGTGGCTCACGCCTGTAATCCCAGCACTTTGGGAGGCCGAGGCGGGTGGATCACGAGGTCAAGACATCGAGACCATCCTGGTCAACATGGTGAAACCCCGTCTCTACTAAAAATACAAAACACTACCCGGGCATGGTGGCGCGTGCCTGTAATCCCANTAAGCCAGACATTCAAGATTTACAAAATGTAAAACAATGTCCTTTTCTCACTAATGTTTTTGTTTGGGAAATACTGGGTTTTTAAAATTAAGAATGTATTTAACATTCATTTGGATTGCTATTGTATAAAAACAGGATTCGTGTGTTGACAGGGATGTGAAGAAATTAGAACACAGGCACATTGTTGGTAAGAATATAAAATGGTTCAGTCACGATGGACAACAGCATGACGATTCCTCAAAATACAAAACATCGGAATTACCCTGCGATTCCGCAATTCCGCTTCTGGGTAAACACACAAAAGAACTGAAAGCGGAGTCTCAAAAGTTTATCTTTGTACACCAGTGTTTGCATTCACAGTATCCAAAAGGTGGGAAAAAACCCAATCTCCGTCAATGGATGAGCAGATGGATACTCAGTGATATATACATACAAGGGAATATTCAGCCTCAAAAAGGAAGGCAATTCAGACATGGGCTACAACATCTGGATGAATCTTGAGGATGTTATGATAAGTGAAATAAGTCATTCACAAAGGGACAAACATTACATGACGCCACTTACATGAAATACCCAGAGGAGTGAAAATCATAGAGACCGAAAGTAGAACAGCGCTCACAAGGGGCTGGGGGAGGCGGATGGAGAGTTGCTCATGGGGACACAGTTTCACTGTGACATGAGGAAAAGGTTCTGGAACTGGATAATAGTGATGGTTACACAACCATGTGAGTGTACTCACTGCCATTGAACTGTACATTTTAAAATGGTTAAAATGGAGCCAGGTGCAGTGGTGCACACCTGTAATCCCAGCACTTTGGGAGGCCGAGGTGGGTGGATTGCTCAAGGCCAGAAGTTCAAGAGCAGCCTGGCCAACATGGCAAAACACTATCTCTACTAAAAATACGAACATTAGCCAGGCATACTGGTACATGCTTGTAGTCCCAGCAATTCAGGAGGCTGAGACACAGAATCACTTTAACCCCAGAGGCAGAGGTTGCAGTGAGATTACACCACTGCACTCCAGCCTGGGCAACAGAGCAAGACTCTACCTCAAAAAAAAAAAAAAGATTAAAATGGTAATCTTTATGTTATATATACACTTTACCAAAGTTTTCAAAAAAGAGTAAAAAGTAAAAAGCTGGTAAATTAGAAAGCAGAACTGACATAAAATCTGTTGGCAAATGAAACTAATAAATCACTGAAGGCTGAATCATTCCTTGGTATCCATGAGCGATACCAAGGATCCCCCTCAGATAACAAAATCCACATATACTCAAGTCCTTTATATAAAATGGCTGGACACAGTGGCTCACACCTGTAATCCCAGCACTTTGGGAGGTTGAGGTGGGTAGACCACCTAAAGTCAGAAGTTCAAGACCAGCCTGGCCAACATGGTAAAACCTCATCTCTACTAAAAATACAAAAATTAGCTGGGTGTGATGGCACACACCTGTAATCCCAGCTACTTGGGAGGCTAAGGCAGGGGAATCACTTGGACCCAGGAGGTGGAGCTGCAGTAAACCAAGATCACACCACTGCACTCCAGCATGGGTGACAAGAGCGAAATTCTGTTGGGGGAAGGCATAGTATTTATATATAACCTACACACATCCTTCTCTACACTTAAATTGCCTCTACATTACTTGTAATACCTAATATAATGTAAATGCCACATAAATATAGTTGAATAATCCTTACCTGAAATGCTTGAGACCAGAAGTGTTTTTGGATTTGGGGTTTTTCAGATTTTGGGATATTTGTATCACATATTTACTGGTTCAACATCCCTAAGTTGAAAATTAGAAATGCTCAAATAAGTATGTCCTTTGAGTATCATGGCACTCAAAAAGTTTCTGAATTTAGAGCATTTCAGATTTCTGGATTAGGGATGCTCAACCTGTTGTTGTTAGGCCATATTTTAAAGAACATGTGTTGTTTTATCATTGTATTGTTATTATTTTCTTTTCCAAATATTCTGATCCAAGGTTGAATCAGAATTAGTTAGATGAATCCAATGATGCGGGCCCCACAGATACAGAGGGCTGACTGTATTAACAAAATTTAAACAGGAGGACTCTCAACTCAGAATGTGAAGTTGTAACTGCTATGAGAACTGTCCTCTCACTATAAACAGCTAGAAAACCAGACAACATACATGAAATAACAGTTTTTAGACACTGGGCAAGAAGTAGCACAAGGCTGTGATCCTCCGCCAAGGAAAGGAAACAAAAGGTAAACTTTACCAAACTTACAGCCGGGTGACAACTCCCAGCCTTCACTTCAAGGAAAGAACACTGAAACAAAATACAAGGGTCTCAGTGAACTGAGGAGCTAATAGAGCTAGGGGAAGCTGAGGCAGCTAGAATTTGCAGGACACAGTACTGGAGAAGCTGGAGCTGCGTGCAGAGAGCTCTGGAGGTCTGGCAGAAGGGTTCCCTTTCCTCTCAGATTTCCAAGTGCTTGAGAGAAAGTCTCCCCAAGGTCAAGGAACAATCTATGGGAAAGCAATAAGCCCAACACTTCCCAGAGCTCCCACACCGTTTGTTACGCTGACCATGAAAAAACCACAGGGTCCCTAGAAGGATCAACACCTTGCGGGGTGGGGGTGAGGGGGCTAAATTAGTCCAAAGATAAAGATTGCTATGACTAGCCACAAAAACCTTATAAGTAAGCTTCGCAAGGATTGAACTGATCCAAACATTACTTAACTGTGTGACCAAATACAATCTGACAGTCTTTAGAGGAATATAGCAAATCCAGTGTCCAGCAATATAAAATATAAAATTCACAATGTCCAAGCATACAAGGAAGTGAAAAAGATGACCCATGTCAGGATGAAAACTAATTGAAATAAATCTGTAAATGATAGAAATAATGAAATTAGAATACAAGGATGTTAAAACAAACAATATGTAGTTCATATGTATGTGATGTGGAAAGGAAATAGTTTTTCTGACCAAAATGGAAATTGTAAAGATTTTTAAAGTACAGTATCTCAAATTAAAAACACATTGGCTGAGAATAACAGCAGATGAGACCTTGCAGAAGGTAAGATGGCTTAACTTGAAGATGCAGCAATAAAAAGTACCCACAGTGGGCCGGGCACAGTGGCTCATGCCTGTAATCCCAGCACTTTGGGAGGCCGCAGTGGATAGATGATGAGGTCAAGAGATCAAGACCATCCTGGTCAACATGATGATACCCTGTCTCTACCAAAAATACAAAAATTAGCTTTGCATGGTGGTGCACATCTGTAGTCCCAGCTACCTGGGAGGCTGAGATAGGAGAATCACTTGAACCCAGGAGGTGTGGGTTGCAGTGAGCCGAGATCGGACCACTGCACTCCAGCCTGGCGACAGAGCTAGACTCTGTCTCCAAAAGAAAAATAAAAAGTACCCACAATGAAAAGACTGAAAAAATATTAACACAGCTTCACTTGACTGACCACAGTGGTTCACGTCTGTAATCCCAACACTTTGGGAGGCCAAGGTGGGGGATCACAAGTTCAAGAAATCGAGACCATCTTGGCCAACACGATGAAACCCCGTCTCTACTAAAAATATAAAAATTAGTCGGGTGTGGTGGCACACACCTGTAGTCCCAGCTACTCAGCACGCTGAGGCAGGAGAATCTCTTGAACCCAGGAGGTGTAGGTTGCAGTGAGCCAAGATCGCACCACTGCACTCCAGCCTGGTGACAGAGTGAGACTTCGTGTCAAAACAAACAATTTATAAAAATAAAATAAAAACAATAACATATCAGAGCCTCAGTAACCTGTGGGACACGATCCAGTGGTCTAACACAGCTGAACGGGAATACAGGAAGGGCAAAAGGGAAAGCGGAAAAAAAATTTGAAGAAATAATGGCTGCAAATTTTATACATATGATGAAAACTATAAATTCACAGATCCAAGAAACTCAAAAAGCCCCAAACAAAAGAAACATAAATAAAACCACATCAGCTGGGTGCAGTGGCTCATGCCTGTAATCCTAGCACTTTGGGAGGTGGAGGCAGGCAGATCACAAGATCAAGAGATCAAGACCATTCTGGCCAACATGGTGAAACCCCAACTCTATTAAAAATACAGAAATTAGATGGGCGTGGTGGCACCCGCCTGTAGTCCCAGCTATTCGGGAGGCTGGGGCAGAACTGCTTGAACCCAGGAGGTGGAGGTTGCAGTGGGCCAAGATCACACCACTGCACTCCAGCTTGGGCAACAGAGTGAGATTCTGTCACAAACAAACAAACAAAAAACACATCAAGGCACATTATAACCAAAGTGCTAAAAATCAGTGGTAAAACAAAAAACCTCATGCATCCAGAAGGAAAAGGCCACACTATTCACAGAGAAACAAAAATAACGATGAAATCAGAAATCATGCAGCAATTAGAAAATAGAAGATCTTTACTGAGGAAAAAAAAAAAAAAGTCAATATAAACTTCTATACCCAGCGATATATAGTTTTCAAATATGGAGACAAAATACTTTAGACCAATAAAAGCTGAGATAATTATCAGCAGAACCCTACTACAACTAATGTTAAAGAAATTTCTTCACGCAAAAGAAAAATACCAGATGGAAAGTGGATCTATAAAAAGAAATGAAAAGTGAAAGAAATGATAAATAAGTGAGTAAAAGACATGTTTCAAACAAAAATAATGTGTTGTGTAACATAACATCAAAAGAATTAAAATGCCTACTAGCAGCAAAACGACAGCAGTGTGGTAGACTGTATTTTCCAAAGACTGTGTCCTATCCCAGCCCACATGCCCTGCTTATGGATATAACATTGAAAGCAGAGTATATGAGTTGGGATATCAGAGGGAGTAAGGAAGGGAGGGAGGGAAAGCGTGCGTGCGTGCGTGCGTGCGTGTGTGTGTGTTGGTGGGATAGGAGATGGTTATGCACATACTCTCTGAATTAAGGCAAACCTCTGTAACTGCCTCCACCTAAAAAATACAGCAGAAGTGACACTAGTCAAGGCAAGGTCACAAAAGCCAATATGCTTCTATCTGGCTCTCTTCTCTTGGGACACTTGCCTTTAGAACTCAACTACCAGACTGTAAGAAATTTAAGCCAGCCGGGTGCAGTGGCTCTCGCCTGTAATCCCAGCACTTTGGGAGGCCGAGGCAGGAGGATCATGAGGTCAAGAGATCGAGACCATCCTGGCCAACATGGTGAACCCTGTCTCTACTAAAAATAGAAAAATTAGCTGGGCATGGTAGCGTACGCCTACAGTCCCAGCTACTAAGGAGGCTGAGGCAGGCGTATTGCTTGAATCCAGGAGGCAGGGGTTGTGGTGAGCCAAGATTGTGCCACTCCACTCTAGCCTGGCAACA
>NW_016107749.1:1694046-1699778 GCF_001604975.1 Cebus imitator
GGCTGGGCACGGTGGCTCACGAATTCAAGACCAGACTGGCCAACATGGTGAAACCCTGTCTCTACTAAAAAATACAAAAATTAGCTGGGCATGGTGGCTCATGCCTGTAATCCCAGCTACTCGGGAGGCTGGTTAGGAGAATTGCTTGAACCGGGACCCAGGAGGCGGAGGTTGCAGTGAGACGAGATCGCGCCACTGCACTCCAGCCTGGGCTACAGAGTGAAACTCCATCTAAAATAAATAAACAAACATACAGATTAAAAGGATGGAGAAAATACATATACCATACAGGTAAGCCGGAGTGGTGTTAAGTATCAACAGAGTAGACTTTAGGATAAGGAATATCAGGAGGGATATTACAAAATGATAGAGGGGTCCATTCCTCAAAAGGACATAACAATCCCAAATATGTATTCCCGACAGCTGAGCTTCAACACTCACAGAACTGAAAGGAGAAATAAGCAATTCAAGTTGGAAAGGTCAACACATCTTTCTTAGTGATTGGCAAAACAAAGAGACCCCCCCCACCAAAATCACCAAGAACTACTGACCAACTTGGCTTAATAGATACTTACACAATATTTCACCCAGTAACAGCAAAATATACATTATTTTCAAGTGTACTTAAAACATTCACCAACATGGACCATATTCTGGACCACCAAAACCACAAACCCCTATCCCTCTATTTAAAAAGACTGAAATAATACAAGCATGTTCTCTACAGGAGAATTAAACCAGAAATTAATAGGAGAAAAAAACACTTCTAAATAACTTGTGGGTCAAAGGGAACAATAAGGGAAATTGTAAAATATTTTGACGTGAATGAAAATCAAACAGACCAAAATTTATGGTATGCGGCTAAAGAAGTGCTTAGAGGGAAATGTGTAACTTTCAATACTTACACTGGAAAAGAAGAAAGTTTTCAAATTCACGATCTAAGCTTCTATCTTGAGAAACACACACAAAAAAGGAAACAAATTAAATGCAAAGAAAGGAGGACATAATAAATATGAATGCAGACATGAATAAAATAGAAAAACACTAGAGAATAAGCAGGAAAACTAAAAGCAATTCTCCGAAAACAAACTCATCTAGCTAAACTGATCAGGAGAAACGGAGAGGTACAAATTACTAATATCAGAAATGAAAGAAGGAACATCACAACAGATGTTACAAACATTTAAAAGGTGGTAAAAAATTACAAACTCATACAAACAAATTAAGACTACCTAGATGAAATGGAAAGAGACAAATTACCAATTTCAACATAAACTAAGATACATACTATAAACCCTAAATCAATTTATAGCTTAACTAGGCCAATATCTGGTAACAAAATTGAAATGGTAGCTTAAAATCCTCCCATAAAGAAAATTCTAAGCCCAGATTGCTTCACTGGTGATCCACCAACCATTTAAAGAAAGAAGTAACAATTCTACACAATCTTCCAGAAGAGGAGAGAAAACACTTCCCAACTCATTCTGTAAGGCCAGCATTACTCTGATACCAAAACCAAAGACATAAAAAAAATCACAGACCAATGTATCTCATGAATAGAGATGTGAAAATCTGTAAAATGTTAGCAAACCAAACCCTGCCACATAGAAAAAGCATAACACATTAAGACTTCAGGAATGCCAGGCTGGTTTAACATCTGAAAATCAATCAGTATAATTCATGGTATTAATATTTAAAACCATATGATTTTCAGAAGAACTTTGAGTCAAAAACAGAAAAAACAAACAACAACAACAAAACCATATGATTATTTCAACAGATGCTGAAAAAGCATTTGACAAAATCCAACACCCATTTGTGATAAAATCTCATGGCAAACTAAAAATAAAAGGCAATGTCTTGATCTTTACAAAGGCATCTAGAAAAAATCCAGACCACATACAGTGACGGAAGGCTCAATCCTTCCACCTAAGATCAACAGGGCTGAGATATCCACTCTTCTCACTGATAGCATCATACTGGAGGACCTCATCAGTGCAATGAGACAAGCAAAAGAAACAAAAGGCAAGAGATTAAAAAGGAATAAGTAAAATTACCTTTATTTGCAGATTATATAATCACATATGTACAAAATGGTAAGTAACCCACACAAAAAGTTACTAGAAGTCATAAGTGAGTTTACCAAGATTAGACTGTAGGATACAAGATCAGGTCTTTAAAAATCAATTACATTTCTGGCCAGGCACAGTGGCTCACGCCTGTAATCCTCGCACTTTGGGAGGCCCAGGCAGGCAAATCCCCTGAAGTCAGGAGTTTGAGATTGGCCTGGCCAAAATGGTGAAACCGCGTCTCTACTAAAAATGCAAAAAAAAATTAGCTAGGCATAGTGGCACATGCCTGTAGTCCCAGCTACTCAGGAGGCTGAGGCAGGAGAATTGCTTAAACCCAGGAGGGGGAGGTTACAATGAGCCAAGATTGTGCCATTGCACTCCAGCCTGGGTGAAAAGAGGGAAACTACTAAAAAAAAAAAAAAAAATTAAAAAAATTTTTAAAATCCATTATATTTCTATATACTCCCAATGAAAAACTGAAAGACGAAATAAAAATTATCCAAAAATATGAAATATAAAGATATACATTTAACGAAATATGTGGAAGAACCATGCACAGGCATATCTCAGAGATATTGTGGTTTCAGTTCCAAACCACCACAACAAAGCAAATATGACAATAAAGTAAATCACACAAATTTTTAAATTTCCCAGTGCATATAAAAGTTATATTTGGCCGGGTGCGGTGGCTCAAGCCTGTAATCCCAGCACATTGGGAGGCCGAGGCGGGTGGATCACGAGGTCAAGACATCGAGACCATCCTGGTCAACATGGTGAAACCCCGTCTCTACTAAAAATACAAAACATTAGCTGGGCATGGTGGCGCATGCCTGTAATCCCAGCTACTAAAGAGGCTGAGGCAGAATTGCCTGAACCCAGGAGGCGGAGGTTGCGGTGAGCCGAGATTGCGCCATTGTACTCCAGCCCGGGTAACATGAGTGAAACTCCGTCTCAAAAAAAAAAAAAAAAAAGTTATATTTATACTATTAAGTGTGAAATAGCATGTCTAAAAAAATGTACATACCTTAAACTATTTTATTGCTAAAAGATGCTAACAATCTCTGAGCCTTCAGCAACTTGTAATCTTTTTGCTGGTGAGGGTCCTGACTCATCATGGATGGCTGCTGACTGATTAGGGTGGTGATTGCTGAAAGATGGGCAGGCTGTGGCAATTTATTAAAAGGAGGCAACAATGAAGTTCACTTTGACACATCGACTGACTCTTCCTTTCACGAATTTCTCTGTAGCACATGATGCCATTTGACAACATTTTTCCCACAGCAGAACTTCTTTCAAAACTGAAGTCAGGGCCAGGCACCGGGGCTCACGTCTGTAATCCTAGCACTTTGGGAGGCCGAGGTGGGTGGATCACCTGAGGTCAGGAGTTTGAGACCAGCCTGACTAACATGGTGAAACCCTGCCTCTACTAAGAATACAAAATCAGCTGGGCATGGTGGCACATGCCTGTAATCCCAGCTATCCAGGAGGCTGAGGCAGGAAAATTACTTGAACCAGGGAGGTGGAGGCTGTAATGAGCCGAGATTGTGCCACTGTACTCCAGCCTGGGGAATGAGCGTAACTCTGCCTCAAAAAAAAAAAAAAAAAAAAAAAATCCTCTCAGACCTTGCTGCTGCTTTATCAACAAAGTTTATGTAATATCCTAAATCCTTTTTCTGCAATTTCAACAACGTTCATAGCATCTTCACCAGTAGATTCCATCTCAAGAAACCACATTCTTTGTGCGTCATCTGAAGCAACTTCTCATCTGTTCAAGTTTTATCATAAGAGTGCAGCAATTCACAGTCACGTCTTCAAGTTCTGCTTGTAAGCCTACTTCTCGTGCTATTTCCTCATGTCTGTGGTTACTTCTACTCAAGTCTTAAAACCCTCAAAGTCATCCATGAAGACTGGAATCAACTTCCTCCAAACTCCTCTGAATGTTGATATTTTGACTTCTTCCCATGAATCATAAAAAATCTTAGTGGCATCTAGAATGGTGAATCCTTTCCAGATTTTTTTATTTACTTCGTCCAGATCCATCAGAGGAACCACTATCTATGGCAGCTATAGCTTTACAAAATGTATTTCTTAAATAATAAGACTTGAGAAAGTCAAAATGACTTACCGATCATGGATTGCAGAATGGATGTTGTGTCAGCAGACATGAAAACAACAATCTTCTTGTACATCTCCATAAGAGGTCTTGAGTGACCAGGTGTATTGATGATGTGCAGTATATTTTGAAAGGAATCTTTTTTGTCTGAGCAGTAGGTCTCAACAGTGGACTTTAAAATATTCAGTAAACAAGTTTCTGTGTGCCTCTTTGGCAACTGGTCACATGGTGAGGGTGGGGGTGAGGGGAGCCTCTCTGGCCTACAGCCTGTGTTTATGGTCGGGCCCTCAGCAACTAGCTGCCCTGGACTGAGCTTAGGTGTATGGTGCTGCAGGAACCAGCTCCACAGCCCTGATAACAAGCTGTCCCTGCAGCTCCCCGGCCTTGTGTGAAGGTCTCATCTGATCTGAGAATGGCTACCTCTATATGAACCAGTGGTTGAAATTGGTGTCAGTGCCTATGGGACATTGTACAAGGCCCGTGATCTCTACAGTGGCCGCTTTGTGGCCCTCAAGAATGTGAAGGTTCCCAATGGAAGAGGAATTGGAGGAGGCCTTCCCATCAGCACAGTTTGTGAGATGGCCTTACTGAGACGGCTGGAGGCTTTTGAGCATCTCAATGTTGTCTGGCTGATGGATGTTTGTGCCACATCCCGAACTAACCAGGAGATCAAGGTAACCCTAGTGTCCAAGTAAGACCTATCAGACAAGGCAGCCCTGCCAGGCTTGCCAGTGGAGCCCATCAAGGATTTGATGTGCCAGTTTCTAAGAGGCCTAGATTTCCTTCACGCTAATTGTATCATTCACCGAGATGAGAAGCCAGAGAACATTCTGGTGAATGTGAAAACAAATGGTGAAAACAGTCAAGCTGGCTGAGTTTGGCCTGGCCAGAATCTATAGCTTCCAGACAGCACGTATATGGTTGTTACGCTCTGGTACCAAGCTCCCAAAGTTCTTCTGCAATTGACATACGCAACACCCATGGATATGTGGAGTGTTAGCTTTATCTTTGCAGAGATGTTTCATGGAAAGCCTCTCTTCTGTGGAAACTCTGAAGCCAACCAGTTGGGCAAAATCTTTAACCTCATTGGGCTGCCTCCAGAGGATGTCTGGCCCCAAAATGCATCTCTACTCTGAGAAGCCTTCCCCCACAGAGGGCCCTGCCTAGTGCAATCGGTGGTGCCTGAGACAGAGGAGTCAGGAACACAATTGCTGCTGGTAATGCTGACTTTTAACTCACACAAGCAAATCTCTTCCGAGTTCTCCGGCTCTCTTACCTACATAAGGATGAAGGTAATCTGGAGGAGCAATGGAGTGGCTGCCACGGAAGGAAGAAAAGCTGCCATTTCCCTGCTTCTGGACACTGAGAAGGTGATTTCTGCCTTCATCTCTGAGGCTGTGAAGACCCCTCCCTCTATCCCTACACAGAATACTTTGCTGCCTTAATGACATTCCCCACCTTTTGAGGCTTCTCCTCCTCCTGCCCCACTATTTCTCTGCACTAAGGGGTAGGGGTATGTTCCTTCTTGTCCCCGTTCCTTTATGTTG
>NW_016107749.1:1700047-1708769 GCF_001604975.1 Cebus imitator
GATGAACTCTTGCTCTGTTGCCCAGGCTGGAGTGCAGTGATGCGATCTCGGCTCGCTGCATCCTCTGCCTCCTGGGTTCGATTCTCCTGCCTCAGCCTCTCGAGTAGCTTGGACTACAGGTGCACACTACCACACATGGTTAATTTTTGTATTTTTAGTAGAGATGGGGTTTCACCATGTTGGCCAGGATAGTCGCAATCTCCTGACCTCGTGATCCAACCGCCTCAGCCTTCCAAAGTGCTGGGATTACAGGCGTGAGCCATACTGTTGACACAGATGTACTATTATACAGGCTTTGTTGTTCCATTTATGGAGCACAGGCAGAGTAGACTTTGCAGAATTCTTAAGAGTCCTAGAAAGTTCAGAATGGTAAATGAGCAATGGCTTCAGCTTAAAAGTCACCAGCTACATTAACCCCTAATGATAGTGAGCTTGTCCTTTGAAACTTTAAAGTCAGACATTGACTTCTCTCTAGCTCTGAAAGTCCTAGATGGTATTGTCTTGCAATATAAGGCTATTTCATCTACACTGGAAATCTGTTTTTTAATGGAGCTACCTTTATCAATGATCTTAGCTAGATTTTCTGGATAACTTGCTGCAGCTTTTCCTTCACCTTGTAATTATATGAAGAGGGTGTCTTTCCTTAAACCTCCTGAATCAACTTCTGCTGGCTCCATACTTTTCTGCAGCAGCTTCCTCACCTCTGTCAGCCTTCACAGAATTGAGAGTTAGGGCCTTCCTCCGGATTAGGTTTTGGCTTAAGGAAATGTTGTGGCTGGTTTAGTCTTCTCTATAGACCACTACAACTTTCTCCATATCAGCAATAAGGCTGTCTGGCTTTCTCATCTACTGTAACTGCTACCATAGTAGCACTTTCAATTTCCTTCAAGAACTTTTCCTTTATATTCACAACTTGGATAACTGGTGAGAGTCCTAATTTTTGGCCTATCTCAGCTTTTGAAATGCCTTCCACACTAAGCTTAATGATTTCTAGTTTTTATTTTAAAGTGAGAGGCATGACTTTCTTTCATTTGAACACTCAGAGGCCATCGCAGGGCTATTAGCTGGCCTAATTTCAATACTGTTGTGTCTAAGGGAACAGGGAGGCCTGAGGGGCAGGAGAGAGGTGAAGGAATGGCTGAGCTGGTCCATGAAGCAGTCAAAACACATACAGCATACACTGTCTTACACGGGCAGGGAGCGACTAGAACTCTCATACACTGCTTGTGGGAATATAAAATGCTACAGTCTTTGAAAAACAGTTTGATCGTTTCTCTAAAAATTAGACATATGCTTACCATATGACCCAGCAATACCACTCCTAGGTATTTACCCAAGAGAAATAAAATGACGTGTGAAGACTTGTACTTGAATGTTCACAGCAACTTTATTTGTAATAGACCAGAAGAGAAACAATGCTCACCAACTGGTGAATGGTAAACAAAATCTGATATCTACAGAGGACTAGTACTCAGCAATAAAAAGAATAAACTTCTGATACAGCCAACAACATGGGTGATAATTTCAAACTCACGCTAAGTGAAAGAAGCCAAGTTCAAAAGATTACATGCTGTGTGACTCCACTTACATAAAATTCTATAAAGGCAAAACTATAATGACAAAAGGCAAATCAGTGGTTGCCAAGGGCCTAGGGGCACAAGGAAATTGTTTGGAGTAATGGAAAAACATGCTATACATCTTGATTATGGTAGCAGTTTCACAATAGCATGTATTCAAAAACTGATTGAATTGTATACTTAAAATGCATGGATTTTACTTTAGGCAAAGCACTGATTAAAAATTTTTTAAGGACTGGGCACAGTGGCTCACCTATAATCCCAGCACCTTGGGAGGCCAAGGCAGGTGGATCACCTGAGGTCAGGAGTTCGAGACCCGCCTGACCAACACGGAAAAACCCTGCCTCTACTAAAAATACAAAAATTAGCCGGGTGTGGCGGCACACGCCTGTAATCCCAGCTACTTGGGAGGCTGAGGCAGGAGAATCGCTTGAACCTGGGAGGCAGAGGTTGTGGTGAGCCAAGATTGCACCATTGCACTCCAGCCTCGGCAACAAGAGTAAAACTCCATCTTAAAACAAAAAAAACGTTTTTAGGCCAGGCGTGGTGGCTCATGCCTGTAATCCCAGCACTTTGGGAGATCAAGGCGGGTAGATCACCTGAGGTCAGGAGTTCAAGACCAGCCTGACCAATATGGTGAAACCCTCATATCTACTAAAAATACAAAAATTAGCTGGGCATGGTGGCAGGTACCTGTAATCCCAGCTACTTGAGGCAGGAGAATTGTCTGGACCTGGGAGGCAGAGACTGCAGTAAGCCGAGATGGTGCCACCGCACTCCAGCCTGGGCGATAGTGCAAGACTCCATCTCAAAAAAAAAAAAAAATTTTTTTGAATTAAACAGGAAAATAAAAATCTCAAAGTGAGAAATGAGAAAGGAATCTTAAAGCCCAAAATAAAATGTATTTCTACATACCAGTAATAACCAGCTAGGAAAAAAATGAAGATCTTCATTAAACAAAAAGTATAAAATATTTGGTAATTAATGTAGTATTAAAAAAACATACCTTGGTCAGTTGTAAAGAAGGAATATAGCAGAACATCATGAAAATTTTGCCCCAGTTAAATAACAGCTGTAACATACTTCCAACAAAATCATTAACAAGGTACTTTACAGAACTTGGAAACTTGGAAAAATAAGTGGGCAAAAATATCAAAGAACATTCTGTAAAAACATAAGATAGGATTACCCTACTGAATACTAAAAGCAATGCCTAATCAAGGGATTGGGTCTCAATTCAGCTGATAAATGACTTTCTCTTACAAGCTAAATGCAAATGGGCTGCTGATTCATTCATTTGCTGACCATCTCTGACATGAGTTTCTGTTTAATATTTAAATAATACACCCATAAGAGAGATAATCTTTCATTTCCTAAATCACAGCTTATCAGTGTCATAACTAAAATGAACAATTCATGACCGAGATAAAATCCTTAACTCAAAGCCCATATGTAAAAAGTATTGCTGGTCAAAAATTATTTTTTCTTAAATATCTTTACATGAATGCCTTAAATCCTTCTGTTGTGTTATTTTGCCATATCATACACACTGAAATAAAGCTATGGTCTTGCATTCCTTGTAAGGTTAAGAATAAGATAATAAAACTAAACTAAAGTAAAATAAAGCTACAGCTTAATACCTGTCATGTGGACAAGGGAAGCTGTAGTCACATGCCATTTTCCATGGAAAAACACGTTACTTTTGAGTTATATCACAGTAGACTTTGAAGCATAAACCGACATTCCTCATCTCCTCCTCCCCCAAAAGCAACACACCTGGTCTGCGTTAGAGAATTCTACAGATTGATTCTCTTCTTGACCAAGTTAGGATTTAACTTACTGTCTTTTGATTTGACACAAGAAAACAGAACGCAACTTCGAGTTGTACTTCCCAAAATAGTGTAAAATGAGAACTGTTCCAGGTATCAAGATGCCGAGCAAACTCTTCTATTGAGCAAGTGAGCATCTTAATATTTCAAGCAAAATTAAACAGGGTTTTTTACTGCCCAACTTCTCAGAGCTCATAATATGCTAATTCAGACCAAATTTCCATGAGACGGATTTAATATGCAGCCTTTTTCAAGCTTACTTGATTAAAGGTTCTCATTATCACAAAGAACCATTAATTGCAGAGTCAAAAATACCTGTGTTCAAATGCTACATCTGCCACTCATTAACTATAAAATCTTGGGTAAGTAATCAGTTTTTCAACTGTAAAATGGGGAAAACAATACCTACACTTCAGGGAACTGATTTAAAGATGAGTTATATATACACATACGTAGTCAATTGTGGTTTTTAAAAAATTATATATACACAGAATTTAACAATGTGCCTGACAAATTTTCAATAAAACTGCAATTTGTCCTAAAAGCAGAAGTTGGTGATACCTGAACTTCCCATACTCTCCACCTCTCTTCTT
This sequence comes from Cebus imitator, assembly GCF_001604975.1. Taxonomy (NCBI): domain Eukaryota; kingdom Metazoa; phylum Chordata; class Mammalia; order Primates; family Cebidae; genus Cebus; species Cebus imitator. Next base: position 1,704,047 of record NW_016107749.1, read on the forward strand.
TTCTCTTCACTGCTTTTGACTTTTCTCTCACTTTTCATTCCTAGATTTAACAATCCTACTTGATCTTCTTTTCATTTTAACTGTTAGTGAAGGTAGTCATGTTCAAAAGCTTTCCTACATATGGACTCACACTACTCAACGGGATACTGGAGGACAGGACGAAAAGAAAACACTGGGATGGAGACACGTTAATCAGTGAAAAAACCCAGACAATCAATCTCAGTATATATGGTGCATACGACTGTCCTATTAAAAATGAATTACACAAAAGAATGAAGTTGGACCCTATTATACAAAAATGGTCTCGAAAATGGATCAAAGACATACAAGTAAGAGCTAAGACTAAAAACTCTTAGAAGAATAAAGAGGTAGGCTTCATGACATTGGATGTGGCAGATTTCATGGATGTGACACCACGGCACACATGTCAGAAGACAGAAAAAATGACCCTTATCAAAAGTAAAAACTTGTGCACCAAAGGCCACTATTAACAATATCAAAAGACGACCCATATAATGAGAAAAATTATTTGCAAATTGGTCAGGCACAGTGGCTCATGCCTGTAATCCCAGCACTTTGGGAGGCCAAGGTGGGCGGATCACCAGGTCAGGAGATCGAGACCATCCTGGCTAACACGGTGAAACCCCATCTCTACTAAAAATACAAAAAATTAGCCAGGCATGGTGGCATGTGCCTGTAGTCCCAGCTACTTAGGAGGCTGAGGCAGGAGAATCCCTTGAACCTGAGAGGCAGACTGTAGTGAGCCGAGATCCTGTACTCCCGCCTGTGTGACAGAGGGAGACTCCATCTCAAAAAATAAAAAGAGAAAAAAGAAATTATTACTGCTAAGGGACTGACATTCAGAATATATCAAGAACTACAGCTCAACAACAATCAACCTAGCTAAAAAACAGACAAAGGACTTGAATAGACACTTCTCCAAAGATGCAAATAGTCAAATAAGCCTGTGAACAGATGCTCAGCATCACTAACCACTAGGGAAATACAAATCAAAACCACAATGAGATACCACTTCATACCCATTAGGATGCCTGATGAAAAACACACACACACCAAATTCAACTAGTGTTGGTGAGGATGTAGAAAAACTGAAACTCTTATGCATTGCTGGTGAGAATGTAAAATGTTGCAGTCACTATGGAAGATGGTACGGTGAATTCTCAAAAAATTAAATGTTGGCCAGGCGCAGTGGCTCACATCTGTAATCCCAGCACTTTGGGAGGCTGAGGCAGGTGGATCACCTGAGGTCAGGAGTTCAAGACTAGCCTAACCAACACGGTGAAACCCTGTCTCTACTAAAAATACAAAACTTACCCAGGCGTGGTGACGTGCGCCTGTAATCCCAGCTACTTGGGAGGCTGAGGCAGGAGAATCGCTTGAACCCAGGAGGCAAAGGTTGCAGTGAGCCAAGACTGCACGACTGCACTACACCCTGGGCAAAAGAGCAAGACTCTGTCAAGACAGAAAAGACAGAAAGAAAGACGGACAGAAAGACAGATGGAAGGAAGAGAAGAAGAGAGGAGAAAGGAAGGGAGGAAAGGAAGGAAGGAGGGAGGGAAGGAGGGAAGGAGGGAAGGAGGGAAGGAGGGAAGGAAGGAAGGAAGGAAGGAAGGAAGGAAGGAAGGAAGGAAGGAAGTCAGTCAAATGATGTACAATTACTATATGATTGAGCAATCCCACTTCTAGGTATATATCCAAAAGAACTGAAAGCAGGGTCTTGAACAGATATTTGTACACCAATATTCACGGTATTACTCATAGTAACTAAAAGGTGGAAGCGACTACTGCCCATCAACAAACAAACAGATACACAAAATGTGGTTTTATCCATACAGTCAAGTATTATCTAGCCTTCAAAAGGAAGGAAATTCTGAGATACACTAAAACACAGATGAGCCTTGGGGGCATCACTCTAAGTGGGAAAGCCAATAACAAAACAAAATACTGGTAGAGTTCATTTATATGAGGTACCTAGTGTAGTCAAATTCACAGAGACAGAAAGGAGAACAAAGGTTGCCAGGGTTTGTGTGGAGAGAGGGGAATGAGGAGTTAAGAGTTTAATGGGTGCAGTAGTTCTCATTAAACTTATCTATGGTTTTGCCTTCCATGCAGTCAACCATAGTCTGAAAATATTAAATGGAAATTTCCAAAACAAAGTAATTCATAAGTTTTAAATTGTGAGCCATTCTGAGCAGTATGATGAAGTCTCATGCGGTCCTGCTCCCGCTCCCTCCTGCCTGGGAAGTGACTCATCGCTTTGTCCAGCATCTCTATGTTGTATATGTACATTACCCCTACTACCCACCAGTTACCATCTTGGTTATCAGATTGAATAAACAGTATATGCAGGATTCAGTACTATCTGCAGTTTCAAGGTATCCACTGGGAGTCTTGGGATGTGGATAAGAGGGGACTACTGTACAGTTTCAATCTGGGAAGATTAAAGAGTCCTAGAAAGGGACGGCAGTGATGGTTGGGTAAGTATGTGCATGTACTTAATGCCACTGAGTTCAGTGACACTTAAAAATGGTCAATTTTACGCTATATTTTACTGCAATATAATAGCGGGACTGCATAGGACTTTGTGTATACATGTGCTTTCATGCACACATTTCTAGAAGGAAAGAAAACTGTTTTTTGTTTTTGTTTTTTGAGACGGAGCCTTGTTCTGTTGCCCAGGCTGAAGTGCAATGGTGTGATCTTGACTTACTGCAACCTCCACCTCCCAGGTCCTAGGGATTCTCCTGCCTCAGTCTCCAGAGCAGGTGGAATTACAGGCACGCGCCACCATGCCCAACTAATTTTTGAATTTTTAGTGGAGTGAGGTTTCACCATATTGGCCAGGCTGGTCTCAAACTCCAGACCTTGTGATCTGCCTGCCTCGGCCTCCCACAGTGCTGAGATTACAGGTGTGAGCCACTGCGCCTGGCCAAGAAAACTGGTTATAAGCTTTCTTGGAGAGGGAGACTGGAAGATCAGGAATGAAAGTGATTTATAATAAAAGCTAGAGGGATTGAATATAGTGGTCTCCTATGTATCCACAAAAGCTGGTTACATATTAAACGGTACCAAATGACATTCAAGATATATTAAATAGAAAAAATCATATAACAAAACACCATTTACCATTTTAACATTACTTTCATATACACACACAGAGACACACAATCTCCAGCTGGCCACAGTGGCTTACGCCTGTAAACCCAGTGCTGTGGGGGGCCAAGGCGAAGGACTGCTTGAGGCCAGGAGTTCAAGGTTACAGTGAGCTATGACGGCACCACTGCACTCCAGCCTGGGCAACAGAGCTAGACCCTGGCTTTTTTTTTTTTTTTTTTTTTTTTTTTTTTTGTTGTTTTTTTTTTTTTTTTTTTTTTTTTTTTGAGACGGAGTTTCGCTCTTGTTACCCAGGCTGGAGTGCAATGGCGCGATCTCGGCTCACCGCAACCTCCGCCTCCTGGGTTCAGGCAATTCTCCTGCCTCAGCCTCCTGAGTAGCTGGGATTACAGGCACGCGCCACCATGCCCAGCTAATTTTTTGTATTTTTAGTAGAGACGGGGTTTCACCGTGTTGACCAGGATGGTCTCGATCTCTTGACCTCGTGATCCACCCGCCTCGGCCTCCCAAAGTGCTGGGATTAAAGGCTTGAGCCACCGCGCCCGGCCGACCCTGGCTTTTTAAAACCAATCACAGAGGTAATGATAGAGACCGCTGAGGAAAAAGAGACTATTTTATCATTCTGGTACAAGCGGATTCCTAAGTAATCCATACACAGATATATAAAACTTAATTCTAGATGGATTAAAAACTTGTATGTGAAAGGCAAAGCTTGAACCCTAACCCTAACCTATTCCTATTTAGAGGAAAATATAGGAGGCTGTCTTTAAGATTTCAGGCTACAGAAGAATTTCTTAGCACATAAAAAGCACTCACCATAAAAGAGAATGGTAGATTCTACTCTCAGATATATAAATCCGAGGAAAACTCTGAAATGTGAACTCCAGGTAAACATACAAGAAGGTTCACAAGGCCGGGCATGGTGGCTCATGCCTGTAATCCCAGCACTTTGGAAAGCCGAGGTGGGCGGATCACGAGGTCAAGAGATCAAGACCATCCTGGCCAACATGGTGAAACCTCGTCTCTACTAAAAATACAAAAATTAGCTGGTGGTGGTGTGTGTCTGTAGTCCCAGCTACTAGGGAAGCTGAGAGAGGAGAATTACTTGAACCCAGGAGGTCAAGGTTGCAGTGAGCCAAGATCACGCCACTGTATTCCAGCCTGGCGACAGAGGGAGATACTCCATCACTCACACACACACACACACACACACACACACACACACACACACGGCAGGGCGTGGTAGCTCAAACACGCAAACACACACAGCAGGGCGTGGTAGCGCACACACACGCGCGCGCGCGGCAGGGCATCATAGCTCACGTTTGTAATCCAGAACTTTGGGAGGCCGAAGCAGGTAGATCACCTGAAGTCAGGAGTTTGAGACCAGCCTGAACAACATAGAGAAACCCTGTGTCTACTAAAAAATACAGAATTAGCAGGGCATGGTGGAACACGCCTATAATCCCAACTACTGGGAGGCTGAGATAGAAGAATCGCTTGAACCCAGGAGGTGGAGATTGTGGTGAGCTGAGATCATGCCACTGCACTCCAGCCTGGGCAACAAGAATAAAATTCTGTCTCAGAA
>NW_016107749.1:1709759-1716315 GCF_001604975.1 Cebus imitator
AAAAAAAAAAAAAAAAAGCAGAACTAAACATGTTGTACAGTAAAACATCAAAATGTAGACGTAGGCCAGGCTTGGTGGCTCATGCCTGTAATCCCAGCACTTTGGGAGGCCAAGGTGAGTGGATCACCTGAGGTCAGGAGTTCGAGACCAGCCTGACCAACATGGAGAAACCCCATCTCTACTAAAGGTACAAAATTAGCCTGGCGTGGTGGCCCATGCCTGTAATCCCAGCTAGTTGGGAGGCTGAGGCAGGAGAATCACTTGAACCCAGGAGGCGAGGGTTATGGTGAACTGAGATCAAGCCACTGCACTCCAGCCTGGATGATAGAGTGAGACTCCGTCTCAAAAAAAAAAAAAAGTAGAGGGACGGTAAACAAAATTCATGAGAGTGGTTATACCTAAACAGGGGCAGGGGACAGAGGCAGGGGAAGGGACAAAGGAGAGTATACAGGGGGCTTCCAGAACATTCGTAATCCTATAGTTTAATTAACTGGTAAAGTTCATGAGCGTTCATTTATTACGCTATACATACAAAACATATATTCTTCTGTAGATATTAAATATCACATAAAAATAAAAACACAGAATAAACCTGTTTCTGCTTTTGGGTAAAAAATGATTCATGGTTCCTATATGTAATTCCCCAAAGGGTAACACAAAATGTCACCATGAATTGTTTTTTTTTTTTTAAGACGGGGTTTCACCATGATGGTTAGGCTGGTCTTGAACTCCCGACCTCAGGTGATCCGGCAGCCTTGGCCTCCAAAGTGCTTGGATTATAGGCGTGAGCCACTACACCCGGCCTGTTTCGTTTTCTTTTTTGAGACAGAGTTTCACTCTCGTTGCCCAGGCTGGAGTGCAATGGTGCAATCTCAGCTCAGGGTAACGTCCACCTCCCAGGTTCAAATGATTCTCCTGCCTCAGCCTCCCAAGTAGCTGGGATTACAGGCACCCACCACCATGACTCGCTGATTTTTTTTATTTTTAGTAGAGACAGGGTTTCGCCATGTTAGCCAAGCTGGTCTCTAACTCCTGACCTCAAGACATCCACCTATCTTAGCCTCTCAAAGTGCTAGCATTACAGGCGTGAACTACCGCACCTGGTTGAATTTTCTAAGTAAGTTAAATATTAGGTTAATTATAATTTTTCTTTTTTACTTCTATTTGGGATTTTTTGGTTTGAACAACTTGTTTTGTGTAATTTAAAAAAATTAACGGTGACAATAAATGCATTTTTTTAAAGACCTGAAAGATACGTAACAAATGTAAGATCTCTCTGTGTTGGTAGAATTGTGGGTAGCTTTTCTATTCTTTTTGTGTTTATCTGCACTTTCCAATATTTTCACCAATAAAATATGGTATTACAGTTCCATAATTCCTTATCTGACACCTTATGGCAGGAGATGTTTCAAAACTATTATTTTCTTTTTTTTGGCTTTCAGAAAGGTAACAACAGTCTGTAAAGAGGGTAACAAGTCACATCAATGAATAGATACTATAAATAACTTCAGTTAAGGTCTTTTTAGTTACCAAAGAGGTCTAAACTAGATTTTATTCCCTAAAGGAATGGAATTATTTAGTGTAAGTAAGGCTTCCAATTCTGCCCCTACTGGTCCAACTAAGTTGGAGCTTAGTCATTGCAGACTGCACTTGGTTGATAACAAATAAAAAACCCTTACATTAATATTTTGTAATACCAACAAATCAAAGCATTTCAAACTTGACTAAAGGACATTTCTTTCTTAGTAAGGCTAAGGCTTTCAAACACATTTCAAAAATGAAGTTAATGAACAAGTGTCAAAGTATAAAATATTTGGAAATTATCAAAATCATAATGTATACAAAAACTCAACAGAACCACCAAATAAACTGGTAATTAATTAAAGAGACAGTACCACTTACGGTTTTAATTCCATTAATTGTATGCTGGACCTATGACACATAAGTATTTAACATAGCCTTCAAATTCAAATGAATCAGTGAACTCACAAATGGGCCCTGGGTCCACAGTATCACAAATGCCAGGACACAGCATGTAAGTTAAGTCCTGATCCTTGAATATCATTCAGGGACTCCAACTCACAAGCACACGAATGCCATCTAGAATAACTACGTGTCATTAAGTCATCCAGTAGTCAGTAATACTTAATGCAATGGTCAAATCCTGTGAAATTATTTGTATCTAAACATGTAACTACCTATAACAAAGTTGTTTTTTCAATCCTTAGTCACTGGAGCACTGATCAGCTATCCCCTGATCTCCAACAATCCTTGAGGTAACGACCTACAACTACGGTCACTAAGGGATCACAACTCAATTGCCTCCAGGAGCTAGGTAAACAGCATATAGTGAGGGAGAGATTCAGTATATGGCAACAGAAAGTTATGGGGACTGTGGCAAATTAGAGAGATCTGCTGATGCCTGTAATCTCAGCACTTTGGGAGGCCAAGGCGGGCGGATCACCAGGTCAAGAGATCAAGACCAACATGGTGAAATCCCGTCTCTACTAACACAAAAATTAGCTAGGTGTGGTAGTGTATGCCTGTAGTCCCAGCTACTTGGGAGGCTGAGGCAGGAGAATCACTTCAACCTAGGAGGTAGAGGTTCCAGTGATCTGAAATTGTACCACTACACTCCAGCCTGGTGACAGAGAATACTCCATCTTAAAAAGAAAAGAAAAAAAAAAACACTAAGCTGTGAGTAAAGTCATACAAATGTTAAAACTTATTTTTAAATTTTTTTTGAGATGGAGTTTCACTCTTGTTGTCCAGGCTGGAGTGCAATGGCGCAATCTCAGCTCACGGCAACCTCTGCCTCCCAGGTTCAAGCGATTCTCCTGCCTCAGCCTCCCAAGTAGCCCAAGTAGCTGGGATTACAGGCATGTGCCACCATGACCGGCTACTTTTGTACTGTTAGCAGGGATGGGGCTTCTCCATGTTGGTCAGGCTGGTCCTGAACTCCAATCTCAGGTGATCCGCCTGCCTCAGCCTCCCAAAGTGCTAGGATTACAGGTGTGAGCCACCTCGCCAGGGCAAAAACTTTTGTTTTTTTAACTAAATTCAGTCTTTCTAGTAATCAACTGACTGACTGGGACACACAATATATACAATGGCCCATTGTATATATCTGAAATCTCCTTGTCTCTAAATTGTCTAACTACATACATCTGGGGGCATTTGACACCCAGTCTGTAACAACACTATAAACTTCTGATGAAAGAGGATCTGGTTTATTCTATTTTAGTTATTACAGCAGAGCCCCAAAAAGCATAAAGTCGTTCATTAAATACAGAGATCAAACCCACAATTTTACAACGTCTAACCAAGTGAGCTGTGTGGTCAGGCAGTACAAGTACATAGTACATAGTACATAACTGATAGACAAGAGGCCAAAGCAGATCTTGACCATCTGGAATAATTACAACAAGGACCAAACAATACAGTTCCAACAGATTCACTTGCTGAGAACTATAGAATCTGGTACATCTCTAATGGGGACAAGGCAATTTTCTTCCTCTGTGAATTTATCTGCTCACAACCAAAAATCTGAGTTATGAGCTTGCCTCTCTGCAACCCTCTAAACACCCTCTTCTGCACTGAAAGAAAAAAAAAAACAGCACTAACAATATAAAGAACTAGAAATACTGACTGATCACACACTCATCTATTTTTCCTAAAGATACGCAGATGTGAGCAAAATATAGATCATAAGTATTTACCACCTCCAGAACCGTGCTGTTCAATATGGTAGCTGCTAGCCACATGTAACTACTGAGCACTTGAAATGTGGATAGTCTGAATTGAGAAGATCTTGAACTAAAAAAAAGTTTAAATATCTCAATATGTATACTGATTACATACAATCAGTGATGTAATAAATAGACATATATATATATATATATATATATATATATATATATTTTTTTTTTTTTTGAGACGGAGTCTCGTTCTGTCACCCAGGATGGAGTGCAGTGGCACAATCTTGGCTCAATAGCAACCTCCACCTCCCAGGTTCAAGTGATTCTTCTGCCTCAGCCTCCTGAGTAGCTGGAACTACAGGCATGTGCTACCATACCCAGCTAAGTTTTTGTATTTCTAGTAGAGACGGGGTTTCACCATGCTAACCAGGACAGTCTCGATCTCCTGATTTTATGATCCACCTGCCTTGGCCTCCCAAAGTACTGAGATTACAGGCATGAGCCACCATGCCTGGCCAAATATTTTTATATACTGAGCTAAATAAACTTTACTAAAATTAGTATCACCTTCTTAAAAAAAAAAACTTTTAATGTGGCTACTAGAAAACGTCACATTACATATGTACCATATATTTTATTTCTATTGGGCAGTGTTGCTCTAGAAAAAGTAGTATTTTACAACTAATTCCTCCAGTGATCTTCTTCCTAGCAAAGAACTGACACATCAAGGCACCCCTCACCCCCTCTTCCACCCACCAAACCTTCAATCATGAAACCACTCACGGTTCTAGGTTTACTGATGATACAGCAGGTTGCCAGAGTAATTTGGTTAATCACTTAACCAAAGGGAAGAAACCAGTTTAATAATTATCTGAGGCTAATTTCTTCCTAAATGATTCTAGCACATAAAAGAAGTAGCCTAAAGAAAAATCTGTGAACCAAAGGCTTATTAAATTTTTGTTCTCAATACAAAGATTTTAGGTAACTAAAACTGAGGTTCAACTTTGGTAACACACTTCTAAAAACAAACAGATCTAACATTTTAAACCACTGCTTTCTTCCTCTACAAACCCTTAATTAAACACAAACACTACGCAAATAAAACCACAATGAGATACGACTTCACACTCAAAAGAATGGCTACAATTTTAAAAATACAATAACAAGTGTTGGTGAAGATGTGGAGAAATCAGAGCCTCATACATTGTTGGTGGGAATGTAAAATGTTGCAGCTATTTTTGGAAAGCTGTTTGGCAGTTAATCAAAATGTTAAAAAAACAAAACAAAACAAAAACCAAAAAACTATGAGCCAGCAGCTTCACTCCAAAGTACTCACCCAAGAGAAATGAAAACATACATCTGCCCAAAAACTTATATACAAAATTTCACTGCATTACTATTATTTTTGGAGTTTTCTTTTTTAATGGAGTCTTGCTTTGTTGGCAGGCTGGAGTACAATGGCATGACCTCAGCTTACTGCAACCTCCGCCTCCCGCGTTCAAGCGATTCTCCTGCCTCAGCTTCCTGAGTAGCTGGGATTACAGGCGCCAATCACCACATCCAGCTAAAATTTGTATTTTTAGTAGAGACGGGGTTTCACTGTGTTGGCTAGGCTGGTCTCGAACTCCTGACCTCAGGTGATCCACGTGCCTTGGCCTCCCAAAGTGCTGGGATTACAGGCGTGAGCACTACGCCTGGCCCCACATTATTCATAACAGCCAAAATGTGGCAACTACCCAAATGCTTGTCAACTAATGAGTGGATAAGCTGAATCTGGTATAAACATACAAACGAAAATTACTTGACAATAAAGAGAATGAAACACTGACACATGCTACAACATGGATGAAACCTTAAAAACATTATGCTAAGTGCAAGAAGCCATTAACACAACAAAAGCCATGTATTATTTGATTAATAGGAAATGGCAAATCCGTAGAGGCCAAAAGCATACTAGTGGCTGCCAAGGGCTGAGGAGAAGGGTAATGAACAGTAATTGCTAATATGTACAGTTTCTTTTGGGATGAAGCAAATGTTCTAAAATTGACCGTGGTGGTGATTACACAACTCTGTAGATACAGTAAAAACTACTGAATTGTACACTTTTTATGACTGAGTTGTATAATATGTGAATCATATCTATTTTATTTTATTTTCTGAGACTAGGTCTTGCTTTGTTGCCCAGGGCAAAGAACAGCGGTGCAATCTCGGCTCACTGCAACCTCTGCCTCCCAGGCTCAGGTGATTCTCTTGGTTCAGCCTCCTGAGTAAGTAGCTGCTTTTACAGGTTTGTGCCATCTCACCCAGCTAACGGTTGTATTTTTAGTAGAGACGGGGTTTTGCCACGTTGGCCAGGCTGGTCTTAAACTTCTGGCTTCAGTTGATCCACCCACCTCGGCCTCCCAAAGTGTTGAGGTTACAGGCATGAGCCACTGCACCCTAGCCCGTGAATTCTATCTTTCAAAAGCTATTTATAAAACATAAACATCAGAATGAAAAATAGGATGCCACAGAAAGGGACTTCTATGAAATGTGCCTACATGAAATGCTTCATTTTAGAATGAAATGAAAAAGCAATAATGAGCCCTACTGAAAGAGAAGAGGAAACTTTAACTGTGGTAGATTGCATTACAGGCCCTAATTCCTCATCCTTCCCAGGATCTACTCCATAGCCATGTGATTTTGCAGTTCCTCCTACTAACAGAGGTAAGATTTATTTTTGTGGTTCCTTAACTTTAGTTTCAATCATATGACTTGCTTTGGCCAAAAGAATGGGCCGGGTGTGGTGGCGCAAGCCTGTAATCCCAGCACTTTGGGAGGCCAAGGCGGGTGGATCACCTGAGGTCAGGAGTTCAAGA
>NW_016107749.1:1716401-1737957 GCF_001604975.1 Cebus imitator
AAAGAAAAAAAAGAACACAACAAAGAACGGAGCAGAAACGGTAGTATGCCAATTATAAGCCTAAACCTGAAGAGGTCTTGCAGGTTTCCACTTGCTCTCTTGTTCCCCTGCCACTGCCTAGAGAAGAGCTTCCCCTATGTGGCGGCTACCCATTCCCTCTGAGACCTAAAATGAACGCACATAAAGCAGAGTAATCTTAATCAAATTACAGATCGGAAGAAGCAGAGCTGCACCAACCAATCTGTAGATTCATAAGAATATTTTATTGTTTTCTTAATCCACTGTTGGTATCATTTGTTAAACAGTGTTATCATGGCAATAGCTAACTGATATAATCACCAATTCTCTCACTGTATTATAAAGAGGTCCCATAAATTGAATGGTGATTATTATCAAGGTAGGTCCAGCCTAATACCTTGAATAATGGTTTTTCACTTAACATAAGACAAGCATAAATGATATCTGATGCTTGTCCCTTTAAGCTCTTAACTGATGGTTGATAGCAATTTAAGACGTCACATATTCTTCCACTTTCCTTTTCAAAAAAAATAATTTTGCCAGGTGCAGTGGCCCATGACTGTAATCCCAGCACTTAGGGGGGCCAAGGCAGGCGGATCACCTGAGGTTGAAAGATCGAGGCCATCCTGGCCAACACAGTGAAACCCCATCTCTACTAAAAACACAAAAAAAGTAGCTGGACGTGGTGGCGCACGCCTGTAGTCCCAGCTACTCCGGAGGCTGAGGCAGGAAAATTGCTTGAACGCGGGAGGCGGAGGTTGCAGTGAGCTGAGACTATGCCACTGCACTCCAGCCTGGCGCCTGGCAACAGAGTGAGAATCTGTCTCAAAAAAATAAAAAATAAAAAAAATTTTAAAAAGTTAGCCAGGCATGCTGGCACATGCCTGTAATCCTCACTATTTGGGAGGCTGAGGCAGGAGAATTGCTTGAATCCAGGAGGCAGAGGTTGCGGTGAGCCGAGATTGCACCATTACATTCCACCCTGGGCAACGAGAGCAAAACTCCGTCTCAAAAAATATATATAAATAAATGTTTTACTTTTTCAGGGTATGTAAAAAAAAATTCAAATACAGAATTATGTTCACTTTAATAAACTATGTCCCAGACCACTGAGGATAAACACCTGAACATTATTCATGTCCTCAAAACTTTAAGGGAACACAGGGATGCATCATCTTGAAACGAAAATTCAGAGGAAGGAAGAGGAGGCAAATTTAAAATATATTAAATAATATTCTACATATACATGCAAACACGGAGCAAAAAAATCAACAGACCTTACTGACTTGATGAGAATCGGGAATGTCTCCAAGGTCTCTGGCTGTGAAGCCCAAACCTGATGCTTTCAATAGCTAACCGGACAGGGTAAGACTATCCTATCACTAAAAGTTGACTCTTTATCAACTTGGTAAATCTAACTTGAACACAAAGGTAGATTTCCGGAGATGTCTTGGGCCATCCACATCTTTGCTACACAATGATTCTGGTTTAGCTGTCTACTTTCTGGTAGCTACCTCCATTTTCATCTCTAACCCTCACCTCTGCTTCTATTGTTCAATCACATTTGCCATGCATACTTCTTTCCTGCTTCTACTTGTTATTCTCTTTCTTCTAAGCTGGTTGATAACATTTGCCCATGGTTTTATAACCTTTGCTATCCAGGAATCCAGCCTAATACATCATCCTTAGGCCTATAGGTTTTCACCACTGCAAAGCATACAAAGGTTAGAAAACAAAACTAACTCCTAATCTCCCAAATTTCTGGTTTATGCCTATTCCAGATGATGATGTTATTTAATTCTAACCTAAGACTGAAGCACGGCTATATCTATTAACTTTAAAATATGCGCACATCAGGCCAAGAGATTTTTTTCAGTCACCCTTTCTGAATAATTATAAAACAAGGGACAACAAATGAGCTGACAGGCTTTTAGAAAAAAGGAGAACAAAATAGCAAAATAAGTTTATTTAAAAAAATTTTTTTTAGCTTTTTTTTTTTTTTTTTTAAAGATGGGGTTTCCACAATTTTGGTTTGGTTTTTTTTGAACTCCCAACCTCAGGTAATCCGCCCGCCTTGGCCTCCAAAGTGCTTGGATTACAGGCGTGAGCCACCACACACGGCTGATTTTTTAGCTTTCTAAACAAAAGCTTAATATGAAGACTGAATTCCTGAAATAGTAGCGAAAAAGAGAAACTATATTGTTCAAAAGCTAGTTTACATACAGCTTATAGTTACTTATATCTCAAGGGATGTTTCCTGCAAAATATTTTCATGTGAGTATGTTATTGAAATTTCCCGCCACCCCCGCTCCCCAAAAAAACAGGGCATCTCCACTTTAGAAAAAAAGTAACACATGCCACATATTTAACAAGTGGCTGTTTGAGACATATAAAGTATAAATAAATTTATATGCTTACAGTTTTATAAGAGAGTCAGTGGTCAAGTTCAAGAAGGATATACTTACAGTTTTATAAGAGAGTCAGTGGTCAAGTTCAAGAAGGAGATAAATGAAGATGACTACTCTACAGGACTTGTAGTTCTTTGTAGACGTCCCCCTTAGCTGAGCCCCTTTCTTTTCTCTAGGTGTTGTCAGGATATTAGGAAGTTAGGCAAATTTGTCCATAACACTTGAACCAACTTGGCAGTAGCCATTTTATTTCTGTATTTCCTTCAAAGAGCAGTAAGATGTTCTCTCCTCTCTTCTATGTGCCTTGTCACTCTATTTTTAGGGAGACATTCTATTCTAAAATCCAGCATCTAACAAATTTCACCCCTAAAATATTCATTCTTTTTTTTTATGCTTGTTTTCAAGTCAGACCCATCAGCATAAAATTATTCATTCTTTTACAAAGAAAATCTCAGCACCTACTATCTGTAGGTCCTTGCACCATGAGATTCATGGCTTTGAACCTACCCTTAGAGAGTTCATTGTCAAAATGGGAAGACAGTCACATTAAATACATTCAATACAAGGTCAGAAAATCCTGAGTGCGGCCCATATGACAGGAATAGATAAAAGAGCTGTAGACATCAGAAGAACATTTCTCCTGGGCCAATCAGAAGGCTCCACAGCAAGGGGAAAGCACTTCAGCTGGACCTTGAAAAATGGGTAAGAGTTAACATGTTTAGAGACTTAGAAGAAGGGCAAATGAGGCAGAAGAGTTACCTTACTTAAAAGAGGAAACAGAAGTAACCCAGTTTGGCTCACACCTGTAATCCCAACACTTTGGGAGGCCGAGATCATGAGATCAAGAGATCGAGACCATCCTGGCTAACATGGTGAAACCCCCGTCTCTACTAAAAATACAAAAATTAGCTGGGTGTCACGGCACGTGCCTGTAGTCCCAGCTACTCGGGATGCTGAGGCAGGAGAATTGCTTGAACCCAGAAGGCGGAGGTTGCAGTGAGCTGAGATCGCACCACTGAAATCCAGCCTGGCGCCTGGCGACAAAGCGAGACTCTGTCTCAGAAAAAGAAAAAAAAAAGAAGTAACCCAGTTTGGCTGAAGTAACAAGTAATATTCAAAGGAAGTATAGGGCAGGGTTATAACACCAGATTGTTTTGAAAGACAGACTGAAGAGGTTAGATTTTTATACTCCAGCAATAAAAAACCCAAAGGCCATTAAAATACAACCCAAACTTTACAGACAATATACAAACCAAGATACAAAAACTAAATGTACTCACTAAGCACTCCTCTGAAATTCTCTTTACAACTCCTAACTGAAATCCTTGATAAATTTTAAAAAGGTAGAAATCTCTAAACGCAAAGTACAGTAAAAAAATAATTTTTTTTCCAAGATCAATTTCTTCTCCCTGCCTGCTTATTTATAAAAAATAAAAACAAAAGACCTTTATGACCCTGCTGTCTATACCAACGATTGTCTTTCCTCAAGTCTTTCACATCTTCTCAAACAAATGGCCAGTACCCAGAAGATGCCTTTATTTCTTTATTACCCACCCCTGATTTGGCTTTCACCCCCACTACTCTTGATTTTTATTAGTATACTCTCAATAATAACTTCCTTTACAAATTCAATAGCTTGCTTCTTCATTCTCTCTGAATCCTGTAGCTTTTTACACTTCTGCCCCTAAAAACTCTCCTGTGCCTTTTCATCACCACTGCACTTTCCTAATTATCCTACCTCTGATGGAACCTCTTCTGACTCCTCTTCTTCCTGTCATTTCCTAATTGTGAGCTTCCCAAGCGTCAATTTCTGATCTTCCATTCTTTCCTCTCCACACTCTTCCCTTTTGTTAACTGGTCTTACCGCTTATCTTCAACTAGTTCTAGCCACCCTAACCATAATCCCAGGTGGCATTTCTAGAGACATGTGTACTAATCAACGGCAAAGGTAAGAGAATTTGTTTTTCACAACTAATTTTTACTTCTAACAGTAGTATTTTTGTAAGTGGTTATAAAAAATGAGTGTAAATTTCAGGAAGTTTGTAAAGTCAAAGTATACAGCCAAAGGCTATCAGGCAAAGCCTGAAGATTTAGTCAAGTATGGAAGGTCAAGCTAGACAAAGCTAGACAAAACTTAAAACAAACAACACAACAAAATCAGGGTGTATAACTAGGTTGAAGAAATAATGGACAAAGCTTTCTTTGCTACACCTGCCCTATTTCGGTCAAGAGTGAAGCCCAAGCCTGTGGTCTTGGATGAAGGAAAGTAGGTGTGCCTGTCAGGCATGGTGTGGGGTAAGAAAGAAGATGAGAAACTGATGGCTGTGTACTTTGGGAGGCTGAGGCAGGAGGATCACCTGAGTTCAGGAGTTCGAGACCAGCGTGACCATCATGGAGAAACCCCGTCTCCACTAAAAACACAAAAGTAGCTGGGTGAGGTGGCGCATGCCTGTAATCCCAGCTACTGGATTACAGTAGCTGAGACAGGAGAATCACTTGAACCTGGGAGGCAGAGGTTGCGTTGAGCCGAGATCATATCATAGCACTCCAGCCTGGGCAACAAGAGGGCAACTCCATCTCAAAAAAAAAAAAAAAAAAAGAAAGAAACTGCTAACTAACAGCTCCTCCTCATTTTAGAAGGGTAGAAAACTTTACTATGCATTCCAGAGAAAAGCAGGGAAAGATGAGGATTATCCACTTGACTGTTCTTTCTTCATTTAAGTAGATTATGAAGGAAACTGTCTTCAAAATCAAGATAAAACTAACATATAAAAAAACGGGATGGTGCAATGGCTCACACCTGTAATCCCACCACTTTGAGAGGCTAAGGCAGGTGGATCACCTGAGGTCAGGGGTTTGAGACCAGCCTGGACAACATGGTGAAACTCTGCCTCTACTAAAAATACAAAAATTAGCTGGGTGTTGTGGCATATACCCATAATCCAAGCTACTCGGGAGGCTGAGGCAGGAGAATCACTTAAACCCGGGAGGTGGAGGTTGCAGTAAGCTGAGATCGCGCCACTGCACTCTAGCCTGGGTGACAAGAGCAAAACACCATCTCAAAAAAAAAAAAAAAAAAAGAAGAAGAAGAAGAAACATAGCTTTATTCATTATTTTTCTTCTTGTGGAATGTAGCCACAGGCTAAGAAACTTACAAATCAATGACAATTTGGAGACTATTATTTCTATGTATTTTTATATAGCATTATGTAGCATTCTCAATACAAAGGATATCTCAAAGTTTAAATCTGGCTAATTGTGAAATGAGAAAAGTCATTTCCATAGTGAGGAACTCTATCTGGAACCTACCTGGCTCTAACAAATAATGTACTGAACAAACAGAGTGCCTTCAGGGAGCACTTAGCAATGTACAAAGCATTTTTACATATATTATCTCACTAAATCCTCACAACAACCCTGTGGAGTATCACAGGCATAACTATTGGACCAAATACAATACTGGGCCTAAGACATGGCTAGGTCACAGTAAACTAGAGATGAAAATCACCCTCACACTAAAGATTTCCTGATGCACACCTCACAGAATGAGGTGCTCATATCTCAAGATTTCAAATGAAAATGTAATGAGTGGTGTTAACACAACTGAATACTTTTTGAATAATCAATTATATTCGATACAATTCAAAATATGTAAAAAAACAACTAGGATACACCTCCACCTCAGAGCACTTAAAAAAAATCCTGGGTCGGGTGCAGTGGCTCAAGCCTGTAATCCCAGCACTTTGGGAGGCTGAAGCGGGCGGATCACGAGGTCACGAGATCGAGATCATCCTGGCCAACATGGTGAAACCCTGCCTCAAAAAAAATAAAATAAAATAAAAAATAAATCATTTGGTGGTTCTTCACTATCCATGCTAGGACTCCAAAACAGAGATAAGTTTTCCTACCAGGTTAGGGAAAACCCTACAAACCAAGAAATGGGATTTTCCACAAGGTCTCTATTAGGGTAAGACATATTCCTTAGTCTGATACCTTAAAAATACCTACAAAAAGTTTTTCTAAGGGCTCAACGTAGTCATACCACAACTAAGAGGGACTGTTTCATCTTAAGTGGTGTCCCTAGTTTGACTTGTTAATAAAATCTGAGCGGTAACAATTCATTGAAAGGAGACTAACTGCAGATTTTTCCCTGTAAGACTGAATTTGATCAGTTGGAGCCCCTCTGAGCACTTAAGAGGTTAAAATTCCAGATGACAAGTAAGTATTCTGCCTCTAACTCTTTAAGTGAGGATAGCTTTTGCATTCTCCCTCCTTCCCACCTACCTCTCCTGGGGGAAAAAAAAAAAAATACATTATAGAAAGTGAAAGTTCCAAACACTTCTTAATTTATGCATACATCACATATAATCAGTATTTTCTTTAAATTCCTAAGAAGGAACCATTAAACTCCAGAAACATCAAAATAGATTGTAGAATTTTAAAAATCAAATTATACTATGGCTTTACTATGAGGGACAGCAGTCACACAAAGTTTCAGAGGCCAAAAACAGCCAACTAAAACAGCACTTGGTTATTAACACTCTCTTTCTCTTCTTAGGACATTTCTAAATTTTCACAAGATGGTTTGATAAAACAGATACGAATGAGGAGAACTAAATAATTTATTACTGTTATTAATGTTGAAATAAAATACAATTATATAGAACTATACATCTCACAACCCATTTGTCATCTCTAAAATAAATGATCATGTAGAAATCTTATTTTATTTTTAATTTTTTTTTTTGAGACAGAGTCTCGCTCTGTTGCCAGGCGCCAGGCTGGAGTGCAGTGGCACAATCTCATCTCACCGAAACCTCCGCCTCCCGGGTTCAAGCAATTCTCTTGCCTCAGCCTCCCGTGTAGCTGGGACTACAGGCACACGCCACCACACCCAGTTAATTTTTGTATTTTTAGTAGAGACGGGGTTTCACCATGTTGGCCAGGATGGTCTCGATCTCTTGACCTGGTGCCCGCTTCGGCCTCCCAAAGTGCTGGGATTACAGGCTTGAGCCACCGCGCCTGGCGATCATGTAGAAATCTTTTTGAGAAATGCATGATCATTAAGCATTTAAATTCATAGTACTACCTGATAATTACAAGCTGATGTGGTTATACTCTCCAGCTTTCTTTACCCCCTGAAGGCTTTATAACAAACCTTGAGAAAACGATTTAAATATAAATTCACAATGTTAACTCTGACTAATTTTAGTTTAAATCACACATCACCCAAACAACATTATCATAGCACTTTACAGACAAAACATGTTTTTAAAATAATGAGCATCTTCTAAAGTCTATAATGCTAGGCACACATTTTCAACTAATTTCTCTCTGAAAAACCTCCATCAGCTACAATCGGATATGATCATACCAGATACAATAAAACACAACAGTAATTCAAAAATAGAACTGACTTCCACTAGATCTGGAGACCTGTGTTATTTGTCATTCTCAGCTTTAGTACTATTTGCAAATATCTGACAAGCAATGTCCACTATCACAATACATCACCTCAGTATAATGCAGCCCTGAGATCAGATCTTAAAATGGGTAGCACAGGCCTTGTGAGGTGGCTCCAAAGTAATCCGACCACTTTTGGAGGCAGAGGTGGGCGGACTGCTTGAGATCAGGAGTTTGAGACTAACCTGGCCAATATGGCAAAACCTCATGTCTACAAAAAATACAAAAAATTATCCAGGCACGGTAGCACATGCCTGTAGTCCCATCTACTCAGGGGGCTAAGGCATGAGAATTGCTTAAGCCTGGGAGGCGGAGGTTGCAATGAACTGAGATTGTGCCACCACACTCCAGCCTGGACAGAGCAAGACTCCGTCTCAAAAAAAAAAAAGATGGGTAGCACAGAGCAGCCACCTATTTATATCTATTATATCTATTAAATGCCAGGCACTGGAGAGAACACCAAAACAGAAAGGGTTTTATCCTTATGCAGCTTATTTTGTTTATCGTCTGTCATGCCCCTGAGATACACACAAGATCAGACCATGAAGAACCACACTAAGGAATCTGGGTTTTATTCTAAGTGTAACCAAAGCCACTGAAGAATTTTAAGCAGAGAACTGCCAAGATGTGACTTAGGTTGTTAGAAGGTCAAGAAGGTACCAACAGGTAGGTAATGGAGGAAACCCAGCAAAGGGGCTAATACAGGAACTCAAGCAAAAAAGGGCTCATTTACAGTAAAGACTATGAAAACATTAAGTGGACAGATTCAATGTCAGAATTTTGCTGTCAGACAATCTTCAGTTTGAGCCCTTTTACCATTTACACATTTGGGCAAGTTACTTATATGCTTTGAGCCTCAATTTCCTTACTTAACAATGCTTGTAAAACTCTATCACATAGAAAATACACACATTATGATAGTGTCTTGGGAACAAAATTCACTTGAAGTTTAAATAAATTGACTTCCTTTTCCCTCACACCAACATTAGTAATGTTAAGCAGGGTTCAAGAGCAGTTATATACACATTTTGCTTTATCAGGAGACAAGTTCCCGTTTCCCACAGAACTTACACTAAAACTGTTCATAAATATACAGGAAGCAAGGTGTTTTTCTCAAATTAAAGTCTAGTTTGCACCTTCAATCTGTGTTTTCACATGCATTCTTTTAATTCCTCAGTGTATGTGAGAAAAAAAGGATATAAGTAGAACCTTGCAGTTACATTGTGATCAAGATTCTGGTGTTACTACCAATTATTTCAATTTATTCTGTCAATAGTTTTTTGTTTTTTTGTTTTTTTTGAGACGGAGTCTCGCTCAGTTGCTCAGGCTGGAGTGCAGTGGCACCATCTTGGCTCACTGCAACCTCCATCTCCCAGGTTCAAGCAATTCTCTGCCTCAGCCTCCCAAGTAGCTGGGATTACAGGTGCCTGCCACCACATCCAGCTAATTTTTGTATTTTTAGTAGAGACAGGGTTTCATCATCTTGGCCAGGCTGGTCTTGAACTCCCGACCGTGTGATTCACGCACCTCAGTGTCCCAAAGTGCTGCGATTACAGGTGTAAGCCACGGAGCTCAGCCAGCTTTTATATAGAATGTTAATAAAGTATGGCATTCCTCATTCTTGCAGCACTGGTACATCAGGAAACCAAGTTACCAAAAACCCTCTTTGATAAGTACATGAATTACACTTATCTTTCAGTGTCGTCCTCCTTATGTTTAATATTCTTTCAACAAAGGATGAACCATCCTGAAATTCAGTGTCATGTTTACCACTCGGTATTTACTAAGCAGGGCTACATGTAATACAACATGCTAGGCACTATGGGAGAAAGAAGGTTTGTTAGTGTTATATGGTCCTTACTCTCAAGGAGTTTACAATCTAATTAGAAGATTAGGCATTTACACAAGATAAGGACAGAACGACGCAGACAGAACTGTAAATATTAAAAATAAAAAGACTGGTCGGCCGGTGGCTCATGCCTGTAATCTCAGCACTTTGGGAGGCCCAGGTGGGTGGAACACCTGAGGTCAGGAGTTCGAGACCAATGTGGCCAAATATCAGTTGGTATGGTGACACCCACCTGTAATCCCAACTACCTGGGAGGCTGAGGCAGCAGAATTGGCCTGAACTGGGGAGGCAGGGGTTGCAGTGAGCCAAGATCGAGCCACTGCACTCCAGCCTGGGTGAAAGAGCAAGACACTCTCTCAAAAAAACTAAAACTAAAACTAAAAAGATCATTTTCATATGGGGTGGTCAAAAAATGCTTCACAGCTAAGCAGAATTTGAATTGAACCCCTGAGTACAAGACTTTGATCGAATTTGCTAGGAAGAGAACAAGCACACACGAACTTACATGTAAGGGCTTTTTTGAAAAAACTTTTAATCTGAAAAATTTAAACATGTAAAAAAGTCAAAAGAATAATAAACCTCCATGTATACTCAACACCCAGCTCCAGGAATGATCAACTCATTGCCAATAATTTACATGTCTTCTTATACAAAAATCCTAAAAGAGCCTATCTGCATATGCCTCTACATTCTTCACTGACTGCATCCTCAGACAAATCTCTAGTGCCACAACAGTATCCACAGTTTGGTTTTTCTAAAGGCCAAATAAAGTGCAAGTCTGTTACAAATAAATAAATAAATAAATAAGTGGGGGCCTGGCACAGTTGCTCATGCCTATAATCCCAGCACTTTGGGAGGACAAGGTGGGCGGATCGCACAGACTGAGTTCGAGACCTGCATGGGCAACATGATGAAACACCAACTCCCCAAAAAATGCAAAAATCAGCCGGGCATGGTAGGGCCCACCTGTGGTTGCAGCTACTCAGGAGGCTGAGGCAGGAGGATTGCTTAAGCCCTGGAGGTGCTGCTGTGATCCCTCTACTGCACTCCAGCCTGCAAAGTGAGACCCTGTCTCAAGGGGAAAAAAAGATCAGCTGCTGGGCGTGGTGGCTCACGCCTGTAATCCCAGCACTTTGGGAGGTCAAGGCAGGCAGATAGCTTGAGGTCAGGAGTTCAAGACCAGCCTGAATAGGGCAAAACCCTGTCTCTCCTAAAAAAAAAAAAAAAAAAAAAAAAAAAAATATATATATATATATATATATATATATATATATATATATACATACATATATCGGGCATGGTAGCACATGCCTGTGGTCCCAGCTACCTGCGGGGCTGAGGCAGGAGAACTGTCTGAACCTGGGAGGCAGAGGCTGCAGTGAGCTGAGATCAGGCCACTGCATTCCAGCCTGGGTGACACAGTAAGACCTGTCTCAAAAAAATAAAAAATAATTAATCAACTCTTGATCATTTGCACAAACCAAGGGAAGAGTGACAAAGATACTGCAAAATGATAGATAACCCAAAAATCAGTTTGCATATACTTTTGGATACCTTTTCCATACGTATATTTCAATAAGAATGAGTAAAGTGATGGGAGAATTCATGTCAAACAAAATAGAGCATCACAAGTGAAGTACTTTAAATACAACACTTGGCCTCCCAAACCTAAGTTTCTTCCTCTATAAAATAGGGAAATGTCACCTACCTCAGAAACTTGTGACAATTAAATGACTGTATATTAAATGTCATGTGTATAGTTTCTTATTTTATTATATTATTAGCCAGTTGACTCAGGAACAACTATTAAATAGAAAGCTACGGCTGGATATGGTGGCTCATGTCCACCAGCACTTTGGGAGACCAAGGCAGGTGAACCACGAGGTCAGGAGTTCCAGATCAGCCTAGCAAACATGGTGAAACCCTGTCTCTACTAAAAATACAAAAATCAGCCAGGCGTGGTAGCAAGTGCCTGTAGTCCCAGCTACTCGGGAGGCTGAGGCAGGAGAATTGCTTGAACCTGGGAGATGGAGGTTGCAGTGAGCAGAGATGGTGCCACTGCAAGCCAGCCTGGGCCACAATGTGAGTCTCCACCATGAAGGAAAAAAAAAAAGGATGCTGCCCTGTTTCCCCAGCCTCTTCCCTTATATGCCACCCTCCAAATCATGTAAAAGTCTTCTTCATCTCAAAACCTGCTAAAGGTGAGGGGCTAAGCTCCCTGATTTCAAGGAGTTTCTTTGCCTGTAAAGCAAACAGAGCTGATACTGAAGAAGGTATTTCAGTCAAATAAATTTGTAAACTGTCAAACTTTACAAAGTAATCCCTCCTTAATAGAGCCAACTAATGTCAGACAGAAGCAGTGTGTGTCCAACCTGCCTAGTAAAACATGTTCATTTTCCCCATTTCTTGACCACTGAGTTTTCTATTCTTTCAACCATCTACTGCCTCTTTACAGCACAGTAAAAACAGCAAGGCAGCCATTAGGATTGTCAGCTGGGCCAGAGCATGAAAAGCTCAAGATGAGTTACCACATGGCATGACAGAAACACCTTTATACCTTCATTTCTTACTCTGTCCAGAAGGAAGCTCAAATTGTAATCCTGTCTTCCCTATGACCGACTACTGAAAGGCAGCTCTCTGTCACTCAAAACTATGAAATTTGTTTAAACCTGTTTTTAGAGCACGTGTTCTCTCTTCCTTTAGAGCTACCTTCTGTCTCTCAGTTACATTCTTCAGATTGTTACATACATCATTGAAGTTCCCTTAAGAATTATCATCTTCAGGCCAGGCGTGGTGGCTCAAGCCTGTAATCCCAGCACTTTGGAAGTCCAAAGCAGGTGGATCATGAGGTTAGGAGTTGAAGACCAGCCTGACCAACATGGTGAAACCCCGTCTCTACTAAAAATACCAAAATAATCATAATTATCAGATTCAATCACCAAATCACCAACTCCCTCTCCCTATGTGAAGATACAATAAGTTATTGACTTACAACCTCTAACACTATAAATAATCCACCGTTAAAGTATTATTCTACCTACAACCATTCCTTATTTTCAGATATTATCCATTTCTTGGATGTTTCCCTAGGACAATTATAATTAATGTAGTAAGATACGGCACTTCACAGTTTGCCAAGCACTTTCTAAATGTACTCACTTAATCCTTACAGGCTCTGGAAAAGGTAATTCCCCCTACTTTATAGGTAAGAAAAAAGGACCGAAGAACTCACTATCACGTCATATCAACAAAGCAAGTTTCACTACCACATCATATCAACAAAGCAAGTTGGTGGCAAACCGGACCTCCGAAGCAGGTTTTCCAACTCCAAACGCCATGCTCTTCCCCATTCTATTACGCTCTTTTCTAAGGGAAAGTCTACAGTTCTGTCCCAAACCACACTTGCTTCAAGAGTAAACCATCTTTAAACCATTTCTCTAGACTGCAACCTGATCCCCAGCTCCAATAATCATCCTATTTCTTGCTTCCTCACTCTCCAGCCATGACCTCCTTCTCACTATCCAATTTCCACTCTTCATGGCTACTATCATCATTCCTTCAACCCGTCCTACAAGTATCCCACCACTGCATGCTAAAGGGACACCTCTTTTGTTCCTTCCCCCAAACCCTGGCACTGCCTTCTCGGGATATGTAGGTTGTAACCTCATAAACTACACAGTAGCTTCTCACTTCTGGTCTTTAACGAGCTACTAACTAACTTTAAAAGCCCCACAGAAGTGAACTTCACTTGCAGGTCCCTCCACCTCCACACTTGGACCTGCGCGCCATTCCTCTTAAAACAATAGTAGCGACCCTTATAAAGATTCTGCCCATGCCCCACTGCCACCAACGAATCCCTCTTCCAGAATCTGGTTCTTCTAATAGGCTCACCTTCCAACCTCTTCACCCGTGACTCCCCTCCAAGGTTCCTGGACACCATCCCCCCGCAGTTTTTCTCCCTTTACTCCCGGGCCTCTGCCCACCTCACCAACTCTCCCTGAGCTCCCAGTCCCCAGAGCCAAGCAGCTGCTCCGCTCTTCCAACTCAGAAGTTCTGCCTCTATCACCTGTTCTCGCCAGAGCTTCCTCTCAGCCCAGCGGCCCACCTTTGCCCTGGCCTGCCTCTGCCTCTCTCCACCCTTTCGAGTCCTCCTGCCCAGAAGCCACCCCCACGAGTCAGTTCCGGGGTGCCTGTCGGATTCAACTTCCCATCCGTGGGGTTCCTATCCCCGGGGTCAAGCTCCCCTTCTCCATCACCTGCTCCGCCCATAGCCAGATGACATCCGCCGCTGCCTGCCGCCGCCGCCTCCTCCTCCATCCCCCTTCTCGGACGCAGGGTCCCTGGCCACTCACCGCCTTCCGCACGCGCCAGCCGCCCCCTCCGGTGGGGAAGAGGGGGGCGTGCACCCCAACCCGAGCCCCCCCTTCCCCGACACGCACCTGTTCCTCCTCCTCTTCCCCTCGGCGGGCCGCGCCGGCGCCCCGACCCCCACCCTCGCCGCGCCCCGGCCTCCCGGAGCCCCCCACTCACCACGAGTAGGTCTGCTCCGCCATGGCGCTGCCTCTCGTGGGCTCCGCTGCAGGCTGTGGCCGGGCCCGGCGGCGGCGGGCTCGCTCGGGCCGGGAGCGGAAGGCGCGGCCGGGGTTCGGTGCTTGCCCGCTCGCTGGCTCGCTGGCTGCACGGCGGGCCGGGAGGGCGGCTGGCGGGTAGAGGCCGGGCTCAGAGGCGGCCCCGCTCCCTGGGCCCCGGGGCGGGGCGGGCTCCGCTCTCGGCCTCCCTCACCCGCGGCGGCGGCGGCGGCTCCGCTGCGGCTCCAAACCCAACATGGCGGCGGCGGCGGCGGCGCCGAGAACAAGGGGGCCCCGGGGCAGGCGAACCGCAAGACGGGCCCGCGCTCACTGCGCGTCGGGCCGCGGGAGCGCCGCGCTCGGGCGGCGGCGGCGGCGGCCGGGGGACATGGCCGGCGGGCGGAGGCGGCGGCGGCGGCGGCGGCGGCGGCGGCTGAGGGGGGCGCTAGGCGATGAGGCGAGGCCGCTCGATCACACCCGCCGAGGGGAGGAGGGGCGGGGGCGGGGGCGGGGGCGAGCCTTGGGCCCGCGCGGGTCACGTGCCCAAAACACGCTCACGTGACGCGCGCCCCGCCCCTCGAGCCGGGCTCCTGCGCGGAGACGTCGGCTCCCGGGTTCTAGGCAGCTGCTGCTTGCACGGCCGGGCCTGTCTGGCCGCCTCCCTCCGCCTGGTGCCGCCCCCCTCCCCACGCGGAGATGTCGCCTCGGGTACCCTCTTATGCCCCTTTCCGAGGGGCTGCAGCACCAGCCAATCGGGAACGCCGATGCACGTCTGTTGGCTGCCACTCAGCTGTCAACCGTCAGTCAACAGTCTGACGGCCACGGGCGCCCCAAATGTCAGTCAGCTTGTCAGTCAACAGGCAGAGAGAGGGCTGCACTCCTTCGTTCTTACGTTCCTTGGTTCATTTATTCACGTAGCAAATATTCCAGGCAGTCAACCTTTATTGCGCCCAGGCCTGGTGCCAAGTCGAATACCCCACGCTTGCCTTCACTGAATCAATCAACAGATATTTGTTGGGTGCCAACCGTGTATCAACTTACTCTGCCTTCCTGGAGCTTACATTCTAGAGATGGTCCAAGCCTACAAATAAAATAATTTCAGATGCGGCTAATTTTTACAAAAACACGTTTTATACACAAGGTGAGGGGACAGAGAGTGAGTAGAGGTGTGGGTTACTTTAGATAGGGTGGTCAAGGAAGGCCTCGCTTAGGAGGTGACATTTGAGCTGATATTGAATGACAGAGCTGGCCTTGCAAAGATCCACGAAAAGCTCAAAGATCCTGGGAAAACTCAAGAAACCGTCCATCTAAAGGTTTCCTGGCACAGAAGTAAAGACAGTAGAGCTAGACCAGAGACCGACAGACTGAATCTTGGGCTTAGAGGGAAAGAGGAGGGAGAGATGAATGGAGGCCCCAGGTACTGGGGGATACTTCTCCAGGAGTGGACGAGGCAGTCTGAAAGGATAAGAGGCTTACCAAAGAAAAGGTGTTCTTGGCGGGGGGTGGTGACTCACGCCTGTAATCCCAGCTCTTTGGGAGGCTGAGGGGGTTGGATCATGAGGTCAGGAGTTCAAGACCAGCCTGACCAACATGGTGAAACCCCATCTCTATTACAAATACAAAAATTAGCTGGGTATGGTGGCACATGCCTGTAATCCCAACTACTGGGGAGGCTGAGGCAGGAGAATCACTTGAACCCGAGAGGCAGAGGTTGCAGTGAGCCGAGATTGTGCCACTGCGCTTCAGCCTGGGTGACAGAGCGAGACTCTGTCTCAAAAAATTAAAATTAAAAGTAAAAAAATTTAAAAAGGCATTCTAGGAAGAAAGAATGGCATGAGGCAAGGCCCAGTTCCAGGTGGGCTTGAATCAAGAGTGGGATGGGTGATTTGTGCTGGAGAGTTTTGGGAGAAGACACTGAAAAGATGCACTGAAGCCAGAGCTGGAGGGCCCAGCTGAGCCTCCCTGCCAGCTACTGTGTTCATGAATAAAAACGATTAACTAGTGCAGCTTCAGAATTTAGAAACATGCCTGGGCAACAAAGACACGAACCCTCCTGGACACCCCTCCACCCCCACCCCTCACCCCCCAGTTTCTCTGCAGAAGCGAAACTCACGCACCTGAAACCAACACACTCCAGCTTCTCTGCACTTGCCCAACCTTAGGCCAGAATTTAGCTCTGCTCCAGTTTCCCGGGGCCTGCCCAGGCTTGCAGGGAACACGGCACCCTGGATCTATCTACAAATGGATCAGCTGGCCAATGCCCATGCATCTGCCGCTTTCCTGTTTCCCAAGGGAAATCCTTTAAAGAGAAAGCCAAGTACACTTTCCCTTTAGAAGCAAACTCTTCTTCTTCCTTCTTCCCCCACTGCCAGGTGCCAGGACCGGTTAGGTTCCAAGTGTTTCTCCCAAAGCTTTATCAGAGAGCCCTGGGAAAAGGCCACTGATAAGATCGTGGTCCAGGCCGGGCGCGGTGGCTCACTCCTGCAATCCCAGCACTTTGGGAGGCTGAGGAGAGTGGATCATGAGGTCAAGAGATCACGACCATCCTGGCCAACATGGTGAAACCCCATCTCGACTAAAAATACAAAATTAGTTGGGTGTGGTGGTGCGTGCCTGTAGTCTCAGTTTATCAGGAGGCTGAGGCAGGAGAATCGCTTGAACCAGGGAGAAGGAGGTTGCAAGAGTCCAGGGGAGGGTTTGAGGCAGGGCAAAAAGAAATCATCAAACCACCAGAGACCCTTCCTCTTGCTATTCACAGGAAGATTCTGGCCTGCAAAGATTTTTCCCCCCACAAACCCACCAGATGCATGGATATTGAGGGGAGATGAGAAGGCAAAGGGCCTAAATTCTTTTTTTTTTTTATTTTTTAACTTTAATTATTATTGTTTTTTTGAGACAGAATCTTGCTCTGTCACCCAGGCTGGAGTGCAGTGGTATGATCTGGGCTCACTGCAAACTCTGCCTCCCAGGTTCAAGCAATTCTCTTCCCGTAGCCTCCCAAGTAGCAGGGATTACAGGCATGCACCACCACACCCAGCTAATTTTTTATTTTTAGTAGACATGGGGTGTCACCCTGTTGGTCAAACTACTCTCGAACTCCTGACCTCAAGGGATCCACCCGCCCCCATTCATTTAGCTTTCACAACATGGCCAAGTGCTTTTACAGAAAGCCAGCTGTGCCCTTGAACACAGTCATTCTGAGTCTCGAAGGGGCACAGAGTGAGACTTTAGGTCCCATGGGAAAGGCCAGAAGTCGTTGGAAGTGGCTTTGAGAGGTGCAGAAACTCCTTTGGAGAGCTAAGAACAAAACAGACCAGACATGTTGCTATGGAAACAAAAATGCCACGCTGAGCCTCTGGGCGATTCACTTGGGCTTTGGTTCCCAGTGAGTCACAGAAAGCAAAGCCAAGTGGAAAGTTGGTGTTGGATGAATGAATGAAATGGGAGCTGCTGGTGTAGAAGAGTCGAGGCCTTCCCAGAAGCAAAGGGGCCATTCTTTTCAGTGGGAAGAATCTGGTGGAAGAAAGGGGGAAGAAGGGGTTTGGTGAAGCTATGGTGAATGAGGAGAGGTTTTCTTCTCCGTGTCTGAACCAGAGACCTCTGAAGTGTTTCTTGAGGACATGTGGCTGCAGACCCTCTATAAGACGCCACACAGCACTTGCCAGGGCTGGGATGGTGTCCAGGCCATGGAAACACCATGTCCCAGGAAGATGAAGTGTGGGCCCAGAGACGAATGGCTTCAGCATCTCAGGCTAAGGTTGCTAAGAAATAGATGGCACCTCTAGGTCCTAGTCAAGATCTCTACAGGCTTGAAGTCCCCTGGTAGGACAAGGCTGGAATAAATCTGAAGCCAGTGGGTTGGCTGGAAGCTGCCCAGACTGTGGCAATCTGGGGGGTGACTTTTAATTTAATTTTTATTTTATTTTGAGACAGAGTCTCACTGTGTCACCCAGGCTGGAATGCAGTGTGGAGATCTCAGCTCACTACAACCTCCCACCTCCCAGATTCAAGTCATTCTCCTGCCTCAGCCTCCCAAGTAGCTGAGATTTCAGGCACCGGCCACCATGCCCACCTATTTTTTGTATTTTTAGTCGAGGTGAGGTTTCACCATGTTGGCCTGGCTGGTTTCAAAATCTTGACCACCCACCTCGGCCTCCCAAAGTGCTAGGATTACAGGCATGAGCCACCGCGCCCGGCCAGGAGTGAGTTTTAGTTAGTTTGCCTGCCAGCAGCATTCAGCTCCAAGCTGGAACAGCCCCAGGTATATCTGTGGCACCTCTTGAGTGTCAGCCAGGGAGTCGGGTGTGCTTGGCAAGAGACCCATGCATTGGGCTCCCCCCGGGAGGGGTGCTTGATCTCTCTGCACCCTATTGCAGGTGAAAGAGCTACAGCTTGTGCAGTGTTTGTTGAAAGAGGCCATAGAGGCCGGATGTGGTGGTTCACACCAGTAATCCCAACACTTTGGGAGGCTGAGGCTGGTGGATCACCTAAGGTCAGGAGTTTGAGACCAACCTGGACAAGATGGAGAAACCCCGTCTCTACTAAAAAAAAAAAAAAAATTAGCCAGGCGTGGTGGCACATGCCTGTAATCCCAGCTACTTGGGAGGCTGAGGCAGGAGAATCACTTGAACCCGGGAGGCGGAGGTTGCGGTGAGCGGAGATCGCGCCATTGTACTCCAGCCTGGGTGACAAGACTGAAACTTAGTCTCAAAAAAAAAGAAGAGAGAAAAGAAAGAGGCCACGGAGGTGCCTCTAATTATCACCACAGTAATTATAGGATAGCTTCTTCTACCAAGTGTGTTCAAAAGAGACTTGGGGAGTCTCCCCCAGGATGCGTCTTCTGCCTTAGGCACAGACTCCAGGGAGCTGGCATTGCCAAATCTGTCTGGGCTGCTTAAGCATTGCTTCTGAGAACATCAAGGCTCAGGTCTGACCTGGCTCCACCTGTCCCTCCTGCCCATTTCTCCCTCTGTCATCCATCCCCACCCCTACACACATTCATGCGCCCTTTGTTTATAGTGACCAGCTTGCAGCTTCCCCATGAACTGTGTTCCTTTTTCCTTTCAAACCTCTGCTCAAGTCCAGGAGGTGGCTTTTTTTTTTCTGACAAAGTCTCCCTCTGTTATCGAGGCTGGTGTGCAGTGGTGCCATCTCAGCTCACTGCAACCTCCGCCTCCTGGTTCAAGTGATTCTTCTGCTTCAGCCTCCCAAGTAGCTGGGATTACAGATGCCCACCACCATGCCCGGCTAATTGTTTTTTGTATTTTTAATGGAGACAGGATTCACCACATTGGCCAGGCTGGTCTCGAAATCCTAACCTCAAGTTACAGGCATGAGCCATGGCGCTGGGCCTCTCACTGCCTCGTAACTGCTGCTCAGTTTTGGGGGCTTGATTGTAATGTCACATCCTCCAGGAAATTTCACTTGACCAAAACGTAGGCTGGGTTAGATATATCTCTGCATTCTCATTGTCCTCTGAATTTACCCATGTGACACTCAGCACAATGAACTGTCATCGGCTGTTTCTCCCTTAGCTTGGGAATGTTTCTTGGGAAGGGATTGTAACTCATTGCCAGTTACATCCTGTGTGCCCAGCAGTGAAGTTAGCCCAGAACAGAAGCTCCATGTTTGTAGGATGAATGTTTGAGTGAAGGAGAAGGCAAGCCACGATTCGGAACAACTTGTTTTGCCTGATGTCATACTCAGCATCCACTTCTGTCCTCTGCAACTCCCTCCTTGACTGAGAATGAGAATTTATAAAGGGAGAGAGATATTATAGGAAGACAGATCAGAAGTAAGGTATATAGGGAGCTTATTAGACACAGGGTCACTAACGTTCTTTGAACATGGGTTTTCAGAGAAAACCTGTTTTTAGAGAAGTTTTAAGCTTACAGAAAAATTGATGGGAAAGTACAGAGAGTTCCCATATAGGCCTCTTCCCCAGTAAATCTCCCCTATGAATTACACAGTGTATTAGTGTAGTACATTTGTTACAGTTGATGAGCCAATAATGAGATTATGTTTCCCCCATCATGTTGCACAGTCTAAAGGTTTTGACAAATTTGCGGTGGTAACTAACCACCGTTACAATGTCATACAGAGTACTTTCACTGCCCTAAAAATCTCCCACCCTCTGCCTGGCCATCCCTCCCTCCCCATCAAATTCTGGCAACCACGGATCTTTTTATTGTCTCCATAGTTTTGCCTTTTCCAGAATGTCCTATCATTGGAATCATGCAGCATGTCACCTTTTCAGGTTGGCTTTTCACTTAGCAGTATGCTTTTAAGATTTTTCCATGTCTTTTCATGGCTTGATAGCTCATTTCTTTTTATTGTCGAATAATATTCCATTGTATGAATGTACCAGAGTGTATCCGTTCACCTATTGAAGGACACCTTGGTTGCTTCCAAGTTTTGGCAAATATGAATAAAGCAGCTCTCAATATTTGTGTGCAGGTTTCGTATGGACATGGCTCCAATTTATTTAGGTATACCGTGGATACCATGTATTTTCTGGAAGAATGTTTAATTTCCAAATACGTGGGGCTTTTCTGGATATCTTGTTATTGATGTCTAATTTAGTTCTATTGTGGCCAGATAATATATTCTGTAAGATTTCAGTCTTCCGAAGCTTACTGAAACTTGTTTATAGCCAACATATGGTTTATTTTAGAGACTAGTCCAGGTGTACTTTAGAAGAAGTCTATTGTTTTGGGGTGTGGTGTTTTATAATAGTCAACTAATTCAAGGTGGCTGATAATGTTATTGAGGTATTCTGGGTCCTTACTGATATTTTTTGTCTAGCAGTTCAATTAACTATTAAGAGATAATTAAGTTTCTAATTATGATTGAGTTTGTTTACTTCTTCATTTAATTACATCCATTTT
This sequence comes from Cebus imitator, assembly GCF_001604975.1. Taxonomy (NCBI): domain Eukaryota; kingdom Metazoa; phylum Chordata; class Mammalia; order Primates; family Cebidae; genus Cebus; species Cebus imitator. The sequence goes on from NW_016107749.1 coordinate 1,737,595, forward strand.
CCTTTATGTATTTGAAACTATGATTAGGTTGATACTCGCTTAAAATTGTTATATCTTCTTAATGAAGTGCCCCTTTTATCATTATAAAATACCTCTCTTATATTCTTAGTTTGGAAGACAACTTTATCTGATATTAATATAGCTTTCTTATGATGTGTGTTTTAATTTTTGATCATTTTCCAACCTTGTACTTTTTTTTTTGAGACGGAGTTTCGCTCTTGTTACCCAGGCTGGAGTCCAATGGCGCAATCTCGGCTCACCGCAACCTCCGCCTCCTGGGTTCAGGCAATTCTCCTGCCTCAGCCTCCTGAGTAGCTGGGATTACAGGCACGTGCCACCATGCCCAGCTAATGTTTTGTATTT
>NW_016107749.1:1739912-1741052 GCF_001604975.1 Cebus imitator
GGGGTTTCACCATGTTGACCAGGATGGTCTCGATCTCTTGACCTCGTGATCCACCCGCCTCAGCCTCCCAAAGTGCTGGGATTACAGGCTTGAGCCAACATTTTAATATCTTTACTGGCTTTTTTTAAATTTATTTTTTATTTAAAAATTTTTTTTCTTTTTGAGACGGAGTCTTGCTCTGTCGCCGGGTGCCAGGCTGGAGTGCAGTGGCACAACCTTGGCTCACTGCAATCTCCACCTCCTGGGTTCAAGCAATTCTCCTGCCTCAGCCTCCCAAGTAGCTGGGACTACAGGCACACACCACCATGTCCAGCTAATTTTTGTATTTTTTAGTAGAGACGAGGTTTTCACCATGTTGGCCAGGATGGTCTCGAACTCTTGACCTCGCGATCCGCCCACCTTGGCCTCCCAAAATGCTGGGATTACAGGCGTCAGCCACCTCACCCGGTTTTACTGACTTTTTAAAAGCTGTACCCTCTTTAAATTGTATTCATAGTGGCTGCTATAGTGAGTATGAATCTCATGAGCTTTAACTTATCACAATCTACTTAAAATTATTATTATTATTATTATTATTTTGAGATGGAGTCTCACCCTATTGCCCAGGCTGGAGGGCAGTGGTGCAATCTCGGCTCACTTCAACCTCTGGCTCCCGGGTCCAAGTGATTCTCGTGCCTCAGCCTCCTGAGTAGCTGGGATTATAGGCACATGCTGCCACACACAGCTAATTTTTGTATTTTTAGTAGAGATGGGGTTTCACCGTGTGGGTCAGGCTGGTCTTGAGCTCATGATCTCAAGTGATCCACCTGAGTCAGCCTCCCAAAGTGCTGGGATTACAGGTGTGAGCCACCATGCACAGCCCACAATCTATTTAAAATTAATATTGTACCATTTCCCATAAAATGTAGAAACTTGGCACAGCATAGTTCCATTTATGTCCATGCCCACCCTCTTTCGTTATTTTTATTATATAAATTACTTCTATTATAAACCCCACAATACAATGTCATAATTTTAGCTTTTAAATAGCCACATCTGTCAGTGTGCCTATATGGTTAAAAAAAAGTGAAAAAATAAATAAATGGCCACATCTCTTTTTTTTTTTTTTTTTTTTTTTTTTTTTTTTTTTTTTTTTTTTTT
>NW_016107749.1:1742729-1747490 GCF_001604975.1 Cebus imitator
GGATTTTTCCATGTTGGTCAGGCTGGTCTTGCACTCCCGACCTCAGGTGATCCACCCACCTTGGCCTCACAAAGTGCTGGGAATTACAGGCATGAGCCACTGTGCCCGGCAATTTTTGTGTTTATGGTAGAGACAGGGTTTCATCCTGTTGGCCAAGCTGTGTATATAGAACTTTTAATGTTGCCTCCCAAATCCATAAAGCTGTGTTTAATTATTTCAGTTATTTTTTTCTTTATCTGATCTTTAGAATAAATAATTTGCATTGCTTTATATTTAAATTCACTGACTCCTTCCTTTGTAATCTTCATTCTGCTGTTAAACCTATCAAGTTGATTTTTCATTTCAGTTATTGTACTTTTCAATTCTAGAATTTCCATTTTATTCTTTTTTATAGTTAAAATTTCTCTTCTGAAGTTCCACATCTATTCCTTCATTATGACTACATTTTCCTTTAAGGCCTTGAAAATGAGGCTCGGCATGGTGGCTCATGCCTGTAATTCCAGGACTTTGGTATGTCAAGGCAGGTGGATCATCTAAGGTTGGGAGTTTGAGACCAGCTTGGCCAACATCGTGAAACCCCATCTCTACTAAAAATACAAAAATTAGTTGGGTGTGGTGGCATGCACGTGTAATCTCGGCTACAGAAAAAAAAAGAAAATAATTGTAAAAGTTGCTTTAAAATCCTTGCTGCTAATTCCTAAGATTAGGAATTCCAACATCTGGGTCATCACTTTTTCTCTTAGAGAGTGAGTTTTGCTGCATGCTGGCTCACACCTGTAATCCTAGCACTTTGGGAGGCTGAGGCGGGCAGATCATGAGGTCAAGAGATTGAGACCATACTGGCCAACGTGGTGAAACCCCGTCTCTCCTAAAAATACAAAAATTCGCTGGCCATGGTGGCGCGTGCCTGTAGTCCCAACTACTTGGGAGGCTGAGGCAGGAGAATCGCTCAAACTTGGGAGGTGGAGGTTGCAGGGGCTGACATCATGCCACTACACTCCAGCATGGGTGACAGAGCAAGGCTCCATCTCAAAAAAAAAAAAAAAAGGGGGCCGGGCGCGGTGGCTCAAGCCTGTAATCCCAGCACTGTGGGAGGCCGAGGCGGGTGGATCACTAGGTCAAGAGATCGAGACCATCCTGGTCAACATGGTGAAACCCCGTCTCTACTAAAAATACAAAAAATTAGCTGGGCATGGTGGCGCGTGCCTGTAATCCCAGCTACTCAGGAGGCTGAGGCAGGAGAATTGCCTGAACCCAGGAGGCGGAGGTTGAGGTGAGCCGAGATCGCGCCATTGCACTCCAGTCTGGGTAACAAGAGCGAAACTCAGTCTCAAAAAAAAAAAGAGTGAGTTTTGATTGTGATTCACAGTTTTATGTTTCTTCATCTGCCTAGTACTTGTTCATTGCGGCTGGACATTGTCAAGACTATGAATTTTGTTATGTTCTTCTCAAGAGTGTTAATTTTGTTCTAACAGGCAATTAACTTGGTTGGACTCAAACTACAAACTTTGTTTCCCTTGTGAAGGGCAGTAGCTGGAATTTCTACTTAGTTATTTCAGCTCCCAGCTGCTGAGTTTACTGGGATCCCCAGAGACTCCTGTGCATATGTGCCATTGGACAACCAAGTATTTGGACAGAGTTTATATACAGATTTTGGGACTTGTTTGCTCTATAGAATTTCTTTCTGTGATTTCCCTCTTAATTTTCTAGCCATACTACTTGCATAGAACTCTGTACTCTTGGCACCTCAAACCAGGAAGCCTGTAGCTTTCTATGCATTTCCACTTCCCACACAAATTACAGAGTACCCTCACACAAATGACCACAAAAATATGCTTAGTACAAGGCAGCTCCCATCTTTCAAGTATTGGTTTCTCTCACATTTCTACTTGCTATTAGGCGTTCTCTTAGTGCCTTTAGATATTTGGGTTTGGTTGTTGTTTATTTTATTCAGGTTTTTTGTTTTGTTTTGGTTTTGTTTTGAGATGGAATTTTGTTCTTGTCACCCAGGCTGGAGTGCCATGGTGCGATCTCAGCTCACTACAACCTCTGCTTCCCAAGTTTAAGTGATTCTCAAGTCTCAGCCTCCTGAGTATCTGGGACTACAGGCATGCACCACCATGCCAGGATAATTTTTGTATTTTTAGTAGAGACAGGGCTTCACCATGTTGACCAGGCTGGTCTTGAACTCCTGACCTCAGGTGATCTGCCTGCCTTGGTCTCCCAAAGTGCTGGGATTACAGGGGTGAGCCACCACGTGCAGGTTTTTTTGTTATTGTTGTTTGTTTGAGAGACAGGATCTTGCTTTGTTGCCCAGGCTGGAGCACAGTGGTTCAATCATAGCAAACTGCAGACTTGAACTCCTGAACTCAAGCAATCCTCCTGCCTCAGCCTCCCAGGTAGCTGGGACCACCAGTGCATATCACCATGCCTGGCTAATTTTTTAAAAAGCTATTTTGGTGGAGATGGAATCTTGCTGTATTGCCGAGGCTGGTCTTGAACTCCTGGTGTCAAGTGATCCTTTCACCTCAGTCTCCAAATGTGCTAAGATTACAGGCATGAGCCACTGTACCTGGCCTTGTTTCAGTGTTTTTTTTTGAGACAGAGTCTCACTGTCACCGGGCCAGAGTGCAGTGGCACGATCTCGGCCTGCTGCAACCTCTGCCTCCTGGATTCAAGCCATTCTCCTGCCTCATCCTCCCAAGTGGCTGGGACTACAGGCACGTACCACCAGCCCGGCTAATTTTTTGTATATGTTTAGTAGAGATGGGGTCTCACCATGCTGGCCAGACTGGTCTAGATCTCGTGACCTCGTGATCCGCCCGCCTTGTCCTCCCAAAGTGTTGGGATTACAGGTGCATGAGCCACTGTGCCCAGTCTCAGTTTTTGTCTTTGTGTGTTTTTTTTTTTTCTTTAAAGATGGGGTTTCACCATGTTGGTCAGGCTGGTCTTGAACTGACCTCAGGTGATCCGCCCACCTTCGCCTCCAAAATGCTTGGATTACAGGAGTGAGCCACCATACCCAGCCTTGTTTTTGTGTTTTTTTGAGACAGTCTCGCTCTGTTGCCCAGGCTGGAGTGCAGTAGCACGATCTCGGCTCACTGCAACCTCCACTTTCTGGGTTCAAGTGATTCTCCAGCCTCAGCCTCCCAAGCAGCTGGGATTACAGGTGTGCATCATCAGCCTGGCTAATTTTTTGTGTATGTTTAGTAGAGATGGGGTTTTGTCATGCTGGCTAGACTTGTCTCAAACTCCTAACCTCAAATGATCTGCCTTCCTCAGCCTCCCAAAGTGCTGGGATTACAGGCATGAGCCACTGCACTCAGCCCTTGTTTCCGTTTTATAATTGTAATTTGAGGCATGATTATTCTGACCAAATTATTGTGCTATTACCCGCCCCCTTACACTTTTTTTCGGGGGGTGGATGGAGTTTCGGTCTCGTTTCCCAGGCTGGAGTGCAATGGCGTGATCTCGGCTCACTGCAATCTCCACCTCCCAGGTTCAAGTGATTCTCCTGCCTCAGCCTCCCTGGTAGCTGTGATTACAAGTGCCTGCCACCACACCTGGCTAATTTTTGTATTTTTAGTAGAGGCAGGGTTTCACTATGTGGGCCAGGCTGATCTCAAACTGCTGACCTCAGGCGATCCACCTGCCTCAGCCTCCCAAAGTGCTGGGATTATAGGCGTGAGCCACGGAACCTGGTCCCCTTACACTTTTTAACCTTTTTATTCCTCAGAGCACCCTTTAAGGTTAGTACAATTATCCCCCATTTTTAAGCTAAGGAAACAGAGGCACGGAAAAGTGAAACCATTTGTTTAAGGTCACTCAGCTAGTTTGTGGAGGCGCCAGGATGTAAAACCAGTTCGATCACATAATCCTATGCTTGCCCCACTTCACCACTATTCCTAAACACCTCAGGGTGGTTTGGATTCCAGCCTAGAGCCCTCTGAAAAATATTCAGGGCTGGCAGGAGGTGAGAGCTCTCGAAATTCCTATCCAGCCTAAGGCAGTAGCTTTCAACCCAGAGCATCAGAGTGATTTGAGAAACTGTGAAAAATAGAGATGCCACCCCCCATCTACTGAATCAGTAGCTCTAGTGGTAGAGACTGGAGATCTACAATTTTTTTTTTTTTTTTGAGACAGAGTCTCTCTCTGTTGCCCAGGCTGGAGTACAGTGGCGCAGCCTTGACTCGCTGCAACCTCTGCTTCCTGAGATCAAGCGATTCTCCTGCCTTAGCCTCCTGAGTAGCTGGGATTACAGGCATTCGCCACGGCGCCTGGCTGTGGTGAATGCCTGTAATTCTTGCATTTTTAGTAGAGACAGGGTTTCACCATGTTGGCCAGGCTGGTCTTGAACTCTTGGCCTCAAGTGATCTGCCTGCCTTGGCCTTCCAAAGTGCTGGGATTACAGACCTGAGCCACTGTGCCTGGCCAACGTTTTCTTTTGTTTTTTGTTTTTTTTTGTTTTTCTGAGACAGGGTCTTGTTCTGTGGCCCAGGCTGGAGCGCAGTGGCACAATCTTAGCTCACTGTAACCTTTACCTCCTGGGTTCAAGCAATGCTCCCACCTCAGCCTCCTAAGTAGCTGGGACTAGAGGTGTGTGTCACCACATCCAGCTAATCTTTTAAATTCTTTTGTAGAGACAGGGTCTCACTATGTTTCCCAGTCTGGTTTCAAACTCCTAGACTCAAGCAATCCTCCTGCCTTGGCCTCCCAAAGTGCTGGAATACAGTCGTGAGTCACAGTATCCAGCCTTTTTTT
>NW_016107749.1:1747683-1761896 GCF_001604975.1 Cebus imitator
TTTTTTTTTTTTTTTTTTTTTTGCCTGTTTCTCTGGTGATTCTAACACCTGCCCAGTCAGGGTTGAAAACTTCTGTGGTTAAAGGCAAAGTACATCCACCAATATTCTTCTGTCTACTGTAGCTCAAGACTCTTACTTTTCCATTATGCCTAGCCTGGTTGATGACACTGGTGCCGAGGTTAATACTGTGGGTTCTGGAGTCAGTCCATGTAGGTTCAAATTCTGCCTTTGTTGCTTGTTAGCTATGTGACCTTGGGCAGGTGGTGCCACTTCTCTGAGCCTCCTGCTTTCTAATCTCCTAACTGGAGATAATAACACCAGCCTCACAGGGCTGTTCTCCAAACTACGTGAGCTAATGCATGTGAAGTGTTTAGCACAGTGCCTGGCACCTGGCAAGCACTCAATAGATTGTAACTACTCATATTCTTTCTGTTTTTCTGCAGTCATGAACTCAGTTATAGCACCTATTTAAATCCAGCTTCTAGAGTTAGACTATACTTAGGTCTTTTTTTTGAGATGGAGTTTTGCTCTGTCACCCAGGCTGAAGTGCAGTGGCGTGATCTCAGCTCATCGCAACCTCTGCCTCCCAGGTTCAAGCGACCCCCCTGCTTCAGCCTCCTGAGTAGCTGAGATTACAGATGCCTGGCTAATTTTTGTAATTTTAGTAGAGAAAGGGTTTGACCATGTTAGCCTGGCCTGTCTCGAACTCCTGACACCAAGTAATCCGCCCGCCTCGGCCTCTCAAAGTACTGGGATTATAGGCGTGAGAAACTGCGCCTGGCAGTTTCTAAGTTATTTCAGAATTCCCCTCTCCCAAAGGGTAACCCAACCTCTGTCCTTGCAAGGGATGCATGCCCCATGCTTGGCCCTCTTTCCTAATCAGAAAGCATTTTAAATCTAGCCCAAAGCCTCAGAGAACTTCTTAGGAGCAGTTCAGATGCCCCCAGCCTCAGGCTCTACCCCTCAGGCTCGACCTTGCCTATTAGAGGCCACACCTTCAGTGACACCTGAGGGCAACTTTGAATTCCAGAATGGAATGTGAAAATCACAAAGCCAGACTTAGGTAGTTGAAAGTGCCCACTTGTGTTCCTGAGAGTTTGGCCTGAGCCAGAGGATTCCAAGTGGAAACCATGCATCACTAAGAGGACCCAAGAAAGGCAAGCTTTTGTTTTTTGGTGTCACTCTGTCACCCAGGCTAGAGTGCAATGGCACAATCATGGTTCACTGCAGCCTTAACCTCCTTGGTTCAAGCCATCTTCCCACCTCAGCCTCCCAAGTAGCTGGAACTGCCGGCACATGCCACCAGGCCTGGCTAACTTTCTTTCTTTCTTTTTTTTTTTGAGATGGCGTCTTGCTCCGTTGCCCAGGCTGGAGTGTAACACCTGGCTAATTTTTATATTTGTTGTAGAGACAAGGTTTCGCCATGTTGCCCACAGGCTAAGTCAAACTCTTTTTTTTTTTTTTCATCCATACTGTAGTTGGCTTTTCTTTTTCTTTTTTCTTTTTATTTGTTTGGAGAGAATCTCTCTGCCACCCAGGCTGGAGTGCAGTGGCACCATCTTGGCTCACTGTAACCTCCGCCTCCTAGGTTCAAGCGATTCTCCTGCCTCAGCCTTCCGAGTAGCTGGGACTACAGATGCCTGCCACCATGCCCAGCTAATTTTTGTATTTTTATGAGAGACAAGGTTTCGCCATGTTGGCCAGGCTGGTCTTGAACTCCTGACCTCAAGTGATCTGCCCTCCTCAGCTTCCCAAAGTGCTGGGATTATGGGCGTGAGCCACCGCGCCCAGCCTAAGTCAAACTCTTAACGCCCTGTTTCTAGATGCTGAATGAGCAGATTGGTGGGTAGTACAGGACTCAGCCAACACCCTTGGAGCTTGCTCACATCCTCCATCTGGCAAATTTATCTTTGGGACTCCTCCCCAGGGAAGTCTTTCCTAAGTGGCACACCCCAAGATGACTAGCACCTGGAGCAGTCTTTTTGGGGGTCCTCTGCTGGCCAGAAGTGTTCACTCAGCCTTCAGCACGTATAAGATCTGTAGGTTTCCGTGGACAATGAGAACCATGGAGAGGCCTCAGAGCTGGGAAGGAAGAGAGGAGGACCCACCGATGATTGGGGGCCCCCTAGGTGACAGGTGCTATACATCCTTTTACTTCATCACTGCAATGGTGTCTGCTTTCCTCAACAAATGCCCAACACCTAGGAGGATAGATACTTGCTAACTACTAAATCACGGTAATAGTAAAACAGCTACCATTTATTGAGTGCTCATTATGTGTCAGGCACTCTTCAAAGTGCCTCATGTCTCCTAATTCATATAATATTTGCTGGGTGAAAACGTTGTTAACAAGCCTATAAGGCAGGATGCTTTTTGTTTTGTTTTATTTTAATTATTTTTTGAGACAGAGTCTTGCTCTGTCACCCAGGCTGGAGTGCAGTGGTGTGATCTCGGCTCACTGCAACCTCCGTCTCCTGGGTTCAAGCAGTTCTCCTGCCTCAGCCTCTGGAGTAAATGGGATTACAGATGCCTGCAACCACCTCCGGCTAATTTTTTGTATTTTTAATAGAGACGGGGTTTTGTTATTGTTGGCCAGTCTGGTCTCAAACTCCTGACCTCCGGTGATCGCTCACCTTGGCCTCCCAAAGTGCTGGGATTACAGGCATGAGCCTCTGTGCCCAGCCTCTTTTATTTTTTTTTATAAAGATGAGGTCTCACCATTTGACTAGGCTGGTCTCGAACTCCTGAGCTCAAGCAATCATCCCACCTCAGCCTCCCAAAGTGCTAGGATTATTTGTGTGAGCCACCACGCCCAGCCAAAGCTGGACTGTATTCCTATTTTATGTAACAAGGAACTAGACTGGGTGTGGTGCTTCATGCCTGGTAATCCCAGTACTTTGGGAGGCCAAGGCAGGCAGATCACTTAAGCTCAAGAGTTCCAGACCAAAAATAAAAATAAAATAAAAAGAAAAAAGAAAAAAAGAGTTCCAAACCAGGCCAGGCAACATGGTGAAATCCTGTCTCCACTAAAAAAATAGAAAAAATTAGCTGGGTGTGGTGGCGTGTGCCTGTAATCCCAGCTACTCGGGAGGCTGAGCCAGGAGAATTGCTTGAACCTGGGAGGCAGAGGTTTCAGTGAGCCAAGATCCTGCCACTGCACTCCAGCCTGGGTGACAGAATGAGACCCCATCTCAAAAAACAAACAAACAAACAAAAATCATGAAACAGACACATAGAGAAGGCAAAGAGGTGGTAGCAGCGCTGACAGGCAGTCAGAGGTGGATGGTGGGGCTGCGCTTTGAATCCAGAGCCACGTGGCACCCCAGGAATTGGAAGGGTCTGGGTTTGAGTGACTGAGATGGGGACACCAGGAGAGGAACTGAGTGGGCATTGCAGGAGGTGATTCTGAGGAAGAAGGAGCAAAGGGCAGGCAGGCACTGCGGCTCACGCTTGTAATCCTAGCACTTTGGGAAGCCAAGGCAGGAGGATCACTTGAAGCCAGGAGGTCAAGACCAGTCTGGGCACCATAACAAGAGCCTGTCTCTATCAAAACAAAACAAAACAAAACAAAACAAAACAAAACAAAACAAACAAGTGAAAAAAAAAAAAAAAACCAAACCCAGATGTGGTGGTGCACACCTGTAGTCCCAGCTACTTGGAAGACTGAGGCAGGATGATCACTTGAACCTAGGAATTCAAGGCTGGAGTGAGCTATAATCATGCCACTGCATTCCAGCCTAGGCAACAGAGCCACACCCTGTCTTGTCTCTAACAAAAAATAAAAATATTAGCCAGCTCTATGCTAAGGATATTTTTAAAAACATTAGCCAGGCATAGTGGAGCACCTTGCAGTCCCACCTATGGGAGGGCTGAGGTGGGAAGATCACTTGAGCCCAGGAGGTGATGGCCGTAGTGAACTATGATTACACCACTGCACTCCAGCCTGGGCGACAAAATAAGACCCGGTCTCCAAGCAAGCAAGCAAGCAAACAGACACACAGACAGCTGGTGATTGTTTGGGGCGAATCACTGCCCAGTGGCTGCCCCCCTGAGCCAGTGTCTCAAATGCTGCCTTAGTGGTCCAGCCACCCTAAGAAATGCTGCCATCAGGTCCTCAAGGTCCATACTCCCTTCCCGCAGAAGGAGTTGGAAATGAATCTCAAATTCCACCAAGGCCTCTGCTGGGGGAGGGGGACGGAGGCTGTCCCAGTGATCACAAGCCCTTATTTTCTCTGCTCAGTTCCTATCCCAGAAGCCTAGAGCTAGGGTAGAATGACAGCAGGCTTCCCAGCGTTGCCTGAGATGAGTCACAGGTGACGCCCCTGCCCTAGAGCCTGGGCCTACCTGTGCAGGTAAGAGCAAGTCTCAAACCCCTCTGGCCCTGTCAGCGGCTCAGAAGATCCTGTCCCCATCAACCTCATTGCCCAGATAAGAACCCCCTGGCATTGGCTTGCCTGGAAACAACAGAACTGATCTGCTATCCTGGGTCAGCTGTTGGGAGAACCTGACTTCTCAGGTGAGACAAGGACCCCAACAAGGCGAGGCCTGGCAATGCTACGCAAGAAAAGGAAACAGATGTGACCCTTCCGCTCCTAGCTCATTCCATGGTGACTCAAATGACCGAGCCTTCCCTGGCCACTCAGCTCCAGCATCTCGGCCGTTCTTGTATCACTGCTGAGTTTACCTTGACTCATCTGCTTACTGGGCTGTTATCTCCCTACTAGCCTGGAAGCTCTGGCCTGTTGCTCCTTGCTGCCCCCCGGCATGGAGCTTGACACAGAGCAGGTGCAGAACAGGTATGGACCAGCTGTGAATATAAAGGGGCCCGGTTTGCTGGCCGGGCACAGTGGCTCACACCTATAATCCCAGCACTTTGAGAGGCCAAGGCGGACGGATCACTTGAGGCCAGGAATTCAAAACCAGCCCGGCCAACATGGTGAAACCCCATCTCTACTAAAAATACAAAAATTAGCCAGGTGTGTGTGGCACGCGCCTGTAATCCCAGCTACTTGGGAGGCTGAGGCACGAAAATCACTTGAACCTGCAAGGCAGAAGTTGCAGTGAGCCGAGATCGTGCCACTGCACTCCAGCCTGGGCGACAGAGCGAGACTTTGTCTCAAAAAAAAAAAAGTGTGTGTGTATATATATATATATATACATATATAAAGACACCCTTCGACTGTTTGTTTCTGGTACCCCTCTTCTCTGCAATCTCTATACTCAGCCCTCAGGCCAGGCAGGCCAGATGTCTTTCTCCTGCAGTTTTCTCTTGGAGGTCCCCCGCCCCCTGTAACTTCTGTCTGTACCTGCCAAGCCTGTTGGGCTGGTTTGGAGCTTTCTGAATCCCAGTTTCAGACACCAGAACATGATGTCATTCCTTTCCCAAGAAGCCTGTGGGTCCCACGTGAATCAGGGGGGTGGCTGCACATATTCTACAAGGTGTTGTGCTACCCACGCATATGCTCCCTCTTCCACAGCTAGCAGGGGGCTGGTCTTGCCAGAGCCCATAGAATCCCTCTGAAGAGCACTGTGGTCTGATTGCTCCACTGTGGCCCAGCCAAAAGCGAAACCCGAAGAACTCTGCCCAACAATTAAAAAAAAAAAGAAAAGAAAAAACAGGGGAAGGCTGGACGCAGTGGCTCATGCCTGTAATCCCAGCACTTTGGGAAGCCAAGGCAGACAGATCACAAGGTCAAGAGATCGAGACCATCCTGGCCAACATGGTGAAACCCCATCTCTATTAAAAATACAAAAATTAGCTGGGCGTGGTGGTGTACACCTGTAGTCCCAGCTACTGGGGAGCCTGAGGCAGGAGAATCGCTTGAACCCAGGAGGCGGAGGTTGCAGTGAGCTGAGATTTTGCCACTGCACCCCGGCTTGGCACTGGGCATGGTGGTTCACGCCTGTAATCTCAGCACTTTGGGAGGCTGAAGTGGGCGGATCACTTGAGGTCAGGGGTTTGAGACCAGCCTGGCCAACATGTTAAAACCCCTCTCTACTAAAAATACAAACATTAGCTGGGCTTGGTAACGCATGCCTGTAATTCCAGCTACTCTGGAGGTTAAGGCAAGAGAATTGCTTCAACCTGAGAGACAGAGGTTGCAGTGAGCTGAGATGGCGCCACTCTACTCCAGCCTGGGTCACAGAACGCGGCAGTCTAAAAAAAACAAAACAAAACAAAAAACGCCAGTGTGGTGGCTCATGCCTGTAATCCCAACACTTTGGGATGCCGAGGTGGACAGATCACCTGAGGGTGGGAGTTTGAGACTACACCCAACACGGAGAAACCCTGTCTGCACTAAAATACAAAATTACCCAGGCATGGTGGTGCATGCCTATAATCCCAGCTACTTGTAGGCTGAGGCAGGAGAATTGCTTGAACCCAGGAGGCGGAGGTTGCGGTGAGCTGAGATTACACCATTGCCCTCTAACCTGGGCAACGAGAGCGAAACGCTGTCTCAAAAAAAAAAAAAAAATCAGGGGAACAGAAGGAACACTTCTCAAGCACCCACTATGAGCCAAGCATTCTACAGAGCCCTTCCACCTGGAAGATCTGACTGAATTTTCGCAGTATTCTTGTGAACTATTATTTCCATTTCAGAGTTACAAAGACTGAGGCTCCGAGAGGTTAAGGGACTTGCCAGGGTAACACAGCTCGTCAGTGACTCCAGGGCCTGTGCTCATCTCACTCAGCCACATCCCATGCCCAGCTGTGGCCTCCAAAGACAGACTCAAGGAAAACAAGACATGACCCACAACAGTTTACTCATCTAAACAAGAGGTGAGACTCTTTTTTTTTGAGACAGAGTCTCGCTCTGTTACCCAGGCTGGAGTGCAGTGGAGCGACATTGGCTCCCTGCAGCCTCCACCTCCTGCATTGAAGCGATTCTTTTGCCTCAGCCTCCTGAAGATTACAGGTGCGCGCTACCATGCCTGGCTAATTTCTGTATTTGTATTTATTTATTTATTTATTTATTTACTTATTTTATAGAGGCAGGGTTTCACCATGTTGGTCAGGCTGGTCTTGAACTCCTAACTTCAGGTGATCCGCCCGCCTCAGCCTCCCAAAGTGCTGGGATTACAGGTATGAGCCACCATGCCTGGCCTAATTTCCATTAGAGACAGGGTGTCACCATGTTGGCCAGTCTCATCTCGAACTCCTGATCTCAAATGATCTACTTGCCTCGGCCTCACAAAGTGCTGGGATTGTAGGCGTGAGCCACCGCACCCGGTGGAGAGGCGCAAACTCAAATGCCTTCTGGACTCAAATAATTTAATTTTTAAAATTTATTTATTTATTTATTTATTTGAGCCAGGGTCTCACACTGTTGTCCAGGCTAGAGTGCAGTGGTGCGACCATGGCTCACTGTAGCCTCGAATTCCTGGGTTTAAGTGATCCTCCTGCCTCAGCCTCCCGAATAGCTGGGATTGTAGATGTGATCCACTGCACCTGGCCCCAAATAGATTAGTTAAATGAGTGACGTGGTCTAGGTGTAATGTAACAGGGATGGGTGGAGAGTATGGATAACTAGAGAAGTCACATCCCATCTAAAGGGGGTAGGTACTTCAGCTGAATGTTGCTATGTGGGACTGTGGGTTGGTATGGCCAGACCTTCTGATTTTTCAAGAAAATCTGGAAATCCGAAACTTTAATATATTTCTAGACAAAGCACATCCAGTGATAGCTCTATCAGGCTGACAATGTGACCCTCTGAACTAAAAGATCCTCCATGATGTTTGGAAGGCTTCTGGGTCTATAAGCTAGCTGTTTTTGAGTTTTGTACTGTGTTTGGATCCTCAAGATGCCCCTGTTTCTGGGGAGAGAAGGTTGAGAGCAAAAGATTCACAAGACATACACAACCAAAAGGCATAACACACTTAAGGAAAGACATGAGGTTCTCTCATTCTATCAAAGGACCACTTGAAGGTCTGAGCTCATCAGGGACTTCAGTTGCCAACAATGGAATCTAATTCTGGGTAACTTAGGCAGAAAGGAATTTGTTAGAAGGATATCTGGAAGCTTAGAGAATTGGCAAGAGAAATAGGATCAGGAAATTGGCAGAAACCAAGGAGAGCTGAATGGCTGGAACCAGCGCCAAGGATTTTGCCAGAAACAGCTGCTGCCACTGTGGGACATAGGAGACCACACGAATTCCAGACCATCCCTTTTCCTAGGTACCCCTCTCCTTGTGTTTCTAGAGATTGATTTCTTCCTTCCTTCCTTTCTTCCTTTCTTTCCTTTTCTTTTCTTTCTTGGAGTCTTGCTCTGTCACCCAGGCTGGAGTACAGTGGCATGATCTCAGCTCACTGCAACCTCCGCCTCCCAGATTCAAGCAATTCTCCTGCCTCAACCTCCCCAGTACCTGGGACTACAGGTGCGCACCACCACGCCCAGATAATTTTTTGTATTTTTAGTGGAGACAGGATTTCACCACATTAGCCAGGGTGGTCTTGATCTCTTGACATTATGATCTGCCTGCTTCGGCCTCCCAAAGTGCTGAAATTACAGGCGTGAGCCACTGCACCCGGCCTTTTACAGCATTGTTTTATTTTAATCCCCCCATGGCCCCTCCCAGCTTCAGCCATCCTTTGCGATGTTCCTCCATCTTCCTCCCTCCACTTCCACCAAGGGGGCCTCATTCCTGGCTGCCGTGCCTCACATGCCTCTCCCTTCTCATGAGTCCTGAAGCACTTTACAGTCTTAGAAAACCAGAGTCAGGAGGTCTGGGTTCCACATGTGGCTTGAGCACAGGCTTTCTGTGTGACCTTGGGCGGGTCATTAGTCTGCTCGCAGACACCTTGTCTTCACTCTGATATTGAAAGACAAGAGGCTCAGATACTTGCCCTCACCAAGCTAGATCATTTAGATGAAATCTCTAGGCTGGGTGTGCTGGCTTACTCTTATAATCCCAGCACTTTGGGAGGCTGAGATGGGCGGATCACCTGAGGTCAGGAGTTTGAGACCAGCCCAGCCAGCAAGGTCAAACCCCGTCTCTACTAAAAATACGAGAAAAAATTAGCCAGGCATGGTGGTGCATGCTTATAATCCCAGCTACTCAGGAGGCTGAGGCACAAGAATTGCTTACACCCGGGAGGCAGAGGTTGCAGTGAGTCAAGATCATGCCACTGCACTCCAGCCTGGGTGACAGACTGAGACTCCGTTTAAAAAAACAAAACAAAACAAACTTCAAATATTTAAATAATAATAATAGTAAATTTTTTTTAAAGGCTGGGTGTGGTGGCTCATGCCTGTAATCCCAGCACTTTGGGAGGCTGAGGCAGGCGGATCACCTGAGGTCAGGAGTTCAAGACCACCCTGGCCAAGATGGTGAAACCCCATCTTAAAAAAAAAAAAAAAAAAAATAGCCAGGCATGGTGGCAGACGCCTGTAATCCCAACTACTCAGGAGGCTGAGACAGGAAATTTGCTTGAACCTGGGAGGTGGAGGTTGCAGTGAGCCAAGATTGTGCCATTGCACTCCAGCCAGGGCGACAGCGCGACTCTGTCTCAAAAACAAAGAGCAAAAAACAAAAAAAACTAGCCTGGTGTGGTGGCAGCATGTGCCTGTAGTCTGAGCTACTTGGGAGGCTGAGACACAAGAATCACTTCAACCTGGAAGGCAGAGGCTGCAGTGAGCCAAGACAGCTCCACAGCACTCCAACCTGGGCAACAGAGCAAGACTCCGTCACAAAAAAAAAAACAGTGGTGTAACAGAAGTGAGTCACAGGAGAAGACGCGGTCCTAATGCAGGCCTGGGCAGTTCTTTTTAGAGCTGGAGTTGACTGGGCAGGGTCAGGTTAATGAGAGGACTCTGAAGCCACGCGTAGAAGAGGCGTGGACTCCATCAGCTGTCAGCACACGGGGCTATCACAATGCACTTGGTTCTAACAGTGTGCTCAGAATGCTGGAGAGGCAGCTCAGGGCTTTACAAACTCACTGCCCCCGGTCCTCCAGAGGCCCAGAAAGGGCAAGCTACTTACCCAAGGACACACAGGCCATTGAGTGGAGGCCTGGAAATCTGACACTTTCTGAATCCCAGCACTACAGGACTGCATGACCTTTGCATTCTGTGAGTGGCTCATACTGGGGAGCTGGTGATGCCCTGACACAGTGTCTGCACTTAGTGTTCCTTCTGCTTTTCTTCCAGTGGCACATTTGAGGGACGCAGGGACTCACATAGGACCAATTCCTGCCCCACTGTGTCCAAAATATATCCCAAATTCAGCCATTTTCTTTCTTAGGTCAATTCACCCCCCATCCCAACCCCCCAGAGAGACAGGGTATTGCTCTGTCACCCAGGCTGGAGTGCAGTGGTGTGGTGCAATCATAGCTCACTGCAGCCTTGAATTTCTGAGCTCAAGCAATCCTCCTGCCTCAGCCTCCCAACTAGTTGAACTACAGGCATGTGCCACTGTATCCAGCTGAGTTTTTTTGTTTGTTTGTTTTTAGTAGAGACAAGCTCTTGTCATGTTGCCTAGGCTGGTCTCAAACCCCTGGGCTCAAGCAATTATCTTGCCTTGGCCTTCCAAAGTGCTGGGATTATAGGCATGAACCGTGGCACCCAGCCTCCTCCTCCCTCTTCTTTCTTTCCTTCTTTCTTCCTTTCTTCCTTCCTTCCTTTCTTTTTCTTTCTTTTCTTTCTTTTGTTCTTTCTCTCTTCTTCTTCATCTTCTTCAATATACTCTGGTTTGACTTCTAGTTCTTTGACTAACTATGTGATTGTTGCTAAGCAGTTAAGTTTTCTAGAGCTGCTTTCTCATTCATTAAATAGAAATGATAACACCTTGTAAGTACCTAAATGAGATACTGTAGGTAAGTGTACTTTATAGAATTTTAAATCTGTAAGTGTGTGGTAGACTGAATAATGATGCCTAAAAGACATCCATGTCCTGCCGGGCACGGTGGCTCACGCCTGTAATCCCAGCACTCTGGGAGGCCGAGGCGGGCGGATCACCTGAGGTTGGGAGTTTGAGACCAGGCTGACCAACATGGAGAAACCCTGTCTCTACTAAAAATGCAAAATTAGCCGGGCATGGTGGCACATGCCTGTAATTCCAGCTACTCAGAGGCTGAGGCAGGAGAATCGCTTGAACCCAGGAGGCGGAGGTTGCGGTGAGCCAATATTGTGCCACTGCACTCCAGTCTGGGCAACAAGAGCGAAACTCTGTCTCAAAAAAAAAAAAAAAGTCCACGTCCTAATCTCTAGAACCTATGAATATAGGAAAGGAGTCTCTGCAGATGTGTCAGATTCAGAATTTTGAGTTGGGAGATTATCCTGGATTGTCTGCATTGGCCCAGTATGACCACATGAGGCCTTGGAAGAGGGAGGCAGACCAGAGTGAGTGGGGGCAGATTTCATGATGGAAACAAGAGGTCGTAGTGACTGATGAAGGCAACGGGAGCCAAGGAATGCAGGTGGTCCTCTAGAAGATGAAAAAGGCAAGGAGGCATTCTGCCCTCAGAGCCCTCAGATGCAACCAGCCCTGTAAAAGCCATTTCAGATTCAAGACTTCTGGAACTGAGAATACACTTGTGTGAAGTCAGTATTTGTGGTAATTTCTACAGCAGCCATAGAAAACTAATATAGGGTGTTACTCACATTTATTTATTTATTTTTGAGACAAAGACTTCCTCTGTTCTAGCTGGAATGCAATGGCATGATCTCGGCTCACTGCAACCTCTCCACCTCTCGGGTTCAAGTGATTCTCCTGCCTCAGCCTCCAGAGTAGCTGGGATTACAAGTATGCACCATCACGCCTGGCTCATTTTTGTATTTTTAGTAGAGACGAGGTTTCATTGTGTTGGCCAGGTTGGTCTTGAACTCCCGACCTCAGGTGATCACCCGCCTTGGCCTCCCAAAGTGCTGGGATTACAGGCCTGAGCCACCATGCCCAATCTCTTCTTTTCTTCTTCCTTCTCCTCCTTTTTTGATTGAGACATAATTCACATACTATAAAATTCACCCTTTTAAAGTATGCAATTCAGTGGTTTTTGGTATAGTTACCAACTTGCCCAACTACCTCCATAATCTACTTCCAAACCATTTTTATCTTCCCCAGAGAAACCCCATACCCATTCTCAGTCACTCCCCTTTCTCTCAAGCCCCCAAACCTCAAGCCCTTGTCAACATCTAATCTAATTTCTATCTCTATGGAGATGCCTATTCTGAACGTTTCATATAAATGGAATCAAATGATATGTGGTCTTTCTGTGTCTGGCTTCTTTCACTCTGCATAATGTTTTCTTTTTTTTTTTTTTTGAGACGGAGTTTCGCTCTTGTTACCCAGGCTGGAGTGCAATGGCGTGATCTCGGCTCACCGCAACCTCCGCCTCCTGGGTTCAGGCAATTCTCCTGTCTCAGCCTCCTCAGTAGCTGGGATTACAGGCATGTGCCACCATGCCCAGCTAATTTTTTGTATTTTTAGTAGAGACGGGGTTTCACCATGTTGACCAGGATGGTCTCGATCTCTTGACCTCGTGATCCATCCGCCTCGGCCTCCCAAAATGCTGGGATTACAGGCGTGAGCCACCAGCCCGGCTCTGCATAATGTTTTCAAGGTTCATCCATTTGTTAGTACTGCATTCCTCGTTTTTTTTTTTTTTCTCTTTTTGAGACAGACTCTTGCTCTTTTGCCCAGACTGGAGTGCAGCTCACCACAACCTCTACCTCCTGGATTCAAGCCATTTTCCTACCTCAGCCTCCTGAGTAGCTGAGATTACAGGTGTGTACCACCACACCCAGCTAATTTTTGTATTTTTAGTAGAGACGGGGTTTCACCATGTTGGTCAGGCTTGTCTCAAACTCCTGACCTCGTGATCCACCCGCCTCGGTCTCCCAAAGTGCCGAGATTACAGGAGTGAGCCACCGTGCCCAGCCAAGACTCTGTCTCAAAGGAAAAAAAAAGAGCCTCTGGTCAGGTGGGTTGCTTCCCCAGCAGATTTCTTCCTTGCTTGATTTCATAGACTCACAGGCAGCCAGCAGCTCTAGGTCCTCTTTCCTCATATCCTACAGCTGAGGCCAGAGATGTCACAGAAACCTCAAGGCACCTCCCAGCCATCAGCCAACAGCTTGGGAACCAGCATAGGGCAATAGAAAGGGCGTGGGACTTATTTGCTATATGTATTTCTGAAGCCTAAAAAAAAAAAAAAAAAAAGTGCAAGCAACTTTGACCCAGGAATTCCACTGTTAAGAATGTATCCTAAAGAAATCGTGAAGGATTACGCATAGATCTTTAGCTACAAGGGTATTCATGGAATGATTGCTATGGACACTGGGGAAAAATTAGGAAACAACCTTAGAAATAGAAGACTAACTAAATGAACTAGGCTGCATTCACACGAAACATTGTACATATTGCTTATGCAGTTTGTGGTATTTTTTTTAAGAGATAGGGCTTCAGTATGTTTCCCAGGCTGGAGGGCACTGTACCCTACGATTTTGAATTCTCAGGCTTGAGCAATCTTCCTGCTTCAGCCTCCTGAGTAGCTGGGACTATCAATGCATGCCACTGTGCCAGCTTCATCTTATTTTTTATTTTTTGAGACAGAGTCTCGCTCTGTTGCCCAGGCTGGAGTGCAGTGGTGCGATCTCGGCTTACTGTAACCTCCGACTCCGGGGTTCAAGCAGTTCTCCTGCCTCAGTCTCCTGAGTAGCTGGGATTACAGGCATGTTCCACCGTGCCTGGCTAATTTTTTTTTTTTTTCAGTAGAGACGGGGTTTCATCATCTTGGCCAGGCTGGTCTCAATCTCCTGACCCCATGATCCACCCACCTCAGCATCTCATAGTGCTGGAATTACAGGCGTGAGCCACCACGTCTGGTCTAATAATTTAGTAATTTTTGTATTTTCACTATGTTGGTCAGGCTGGTGAAATGTTTCACTATGTTAGCCAGGATGGTCTCAATCTCCTGACCTCAGGTAATCCACCAACCTCCGCCTCCCAAAGTTCTGGTATTATAGGCGGGAGCCACCATGCCTGGCCTGTGCTAGCTTCTTATGCAGTTTTTAAAAAGTTGTTTAGGCCAAAAATGGTGGCTCACATCTATAATCCCAGCACTTTGGGAAGCCGAGGTGGGTGGATCACTTGAGGTCAGAAGTTTGAGACCAGCTTGGGCAACATAGCGAGACCCCATCTCTGCCAAAAATACAAAAATTAGCTGGGCATGGTGGTGTGTGCCTGTGGTCCCAGCTACTTGAGAGGCTGAGGCACGAG
>NW_016107749.1:1762845-1765114 GCF_001604975.1 Cebus imitator
TGATTTTTGTATTTTTAGTAGAGACGGGGTTTCACCATGTTGGCCAGGCTGATCTCGAACTCCTGTCCTCAGATGATTCGCCTGCCTCAGACTCCCAAAGTACTGGGACTACCAGTGTGAGCCACCATGCCTGGCCCACAATGAAGGTTTCTTTCCCTCTCCCACAGAGTCCAATGCAGAGGATTCTGGGAAGGTAGAAGTCCTAGGCAGTCTTTTTCCAGCTGGTGGACTTTGGCATTGAGTTCCTTTCTATAATAAGGCTCCACCATCTTAAACTCTTTTGCCCTCATCCTTATGGACAGCAGACAGAGGCAGAGAATGAAAGATTAGACTGGATATATTATGGCCAGGCCTGGTGGGCAGGTACAGCACTTCTGCCCATTGGCAGTGCAAGGTACATGTCCCTTTCTAGCTGCAAGGGGGCTAGGAAATGTAACTCAGCTAGTGCCCAGGAAGAGGGAATGAATTTGGTGAGCCCTTTGCTTTGTCTCTGCACACAACTCATGGGGCTCCTCTGAATGAATGAATGAATGAATGTAATAATTTAAACACAGTGGCACAGGGCAAGTGCTTAAATGTGTCAGGCGTCTTTTCCTCTCTCCTTTCCCTTTATGGTTGATTCTAGATAGGACCACCTTGACTCTTCAAACATTGATGCCCTCCTGAAGTTTTCTGTATGTTGAGTCAAGATGTTCATGTGAGCTGGGCATTGTAGATGGGCCAGGTGTGGCGGCTCCTGCCTGTAATCCCAGCACTTTGGGAGGCTGAGGCAGGAGGATCGCTTGAGGCCAGGAGTTCAAAGACAAGCCTGAGCAACACAGCAAGACCTCATCTCTAAAAAAAAACAAAAAAAACAAAAAAGAAAAAAAGATGTTTGTGCTGGTGGAGGAAGAGGGTGGGGTAGAGTAGAGGGCAAGGTGTCCATTTAAAGGAGCCCTGGAGAAGAGACCACCCACTCCACCGTTCCACCCTCACCCCACCTCTCTCAGTCCATAGATGTTGCCAAAAGAATACCTGAGGCTGGGAAATTATAAAGAAAAGAGGTTTGTTTGGCTCACAGTTCTGATGGCTGAAAAGTTCAAGATCAGGCTTCTGGTGAGGGTCTCAGGCTGTTTCCACTCAAGGCGGAGGGTGACGGGGAGCCAGTGTACGCAGAGATCACATAGTGGAAGAAGAAGCAAGAGAGAGAATGGAGGTGCCAGGCGCTTTTTAACAACCAGCTCTTGTGGGAACTATTGGGGAAAAACCACAATTACTTTTGCACCAAACTAATAATAGAGTGAGAACTCCCTCATGACTGTGAGGGCGGCATCGAGCTGTTGATGAGAGATCTGCCCCCACCACCCAAACTCTTCCCATGAGGCTCCACCTCCAATATTAGGGATCAGACTTTAAAATAAGGTTCCAGTTTGGGCGCGGTGGCTCACTCCTGTAATCCCAGCACTTTGAGAAGTCAAAGAGGGAGAATTTCCTGAGTTCAGGAGTTCAAGACCAGCCTGGACAACAGGGTGAAACCCTGTCTCTACTAAAATACAAAAAAGTAGCCTAGCGTGGTGGTATGTGCCTGTAGCCCCACCCACTCAGGAGGCTGAGGCAGGAGAACTGCTTGAACCCGGGAGGCAGAGGTTGCAGTGAGCCAAGATTGCACCACTGCACTCCACCCTGAGTGACAATCTTGAAACTTTGTCTCAAAAAAAAAAAAAATTAGCCAGGTGTGGTGGCACGTGTCTGTAAATCCCACGGGAGGCCGGGGCAGGGGAGAATTGCTTGAATCCAGGAGGCAGAGATTACAGTGAGTCAAGATTGTGCCATTGCACTTTAGCCTGAGTGACAAAGAGAGATTCTGTCTCAAAAATAAATAAATAAATAGAGACACAAAGAAGAGGTCATGGGAGCATACAGCAAGAAGGTAGCTGTCTACAAGCCAAGGGAAGAGGCCTCAGAATAAAATCTACCTTGCCAATACCTTGATTTTGGACCTCCCAGCCTCCAGAACTATAATAAATAAATTTCTTGGCTGAGTGTGGTGACTCACGCCTGTAATCCCAGTACTTTGGGAGGCCAAGGTGGGCGAATCGTTTGAAGTCAGGAGTTCACAACCAGCTTGGCCAACATGGTGAAACCTCATCTCTACTAAAAATACAGAAAAATTTAGCCAGTTGTGGTGGCACATACCTGTAATTCCAGCTACTCAGGAGGCTGAGGCAAAAGAATTGCTTGAGCCCAGGGGGCAGAGGTTGCAGTGAGCTGAGATCACACCATTGCACTC
>NW_016107749.1:1766444-1769744 GCF_001604975.1 Cebus imitator
TTTTTTGAGACAGAGTCTCACTCTTGTTACTTAGGCTGGAGTACAATGGCACGACCTCGGCTCACTGCAACCTCCCTGTCCCAGGTTCAAGTGATTCTCCTGCCTTAGCGCCCCCCAAGTAGCTGGGATTACAGGAGTGCACCACTCTGCCCAGCTAATTTTTCTATTTTAGTAGAGATGGGATTTCATCATGTTAGCCAGACTGGTCTTGAACTCCTGACCTCAGGTGATCCACCCACCTTGACCTCCCAAAGTGCTGGGATTACAGACATGAGCCACTGTGCCTGGCCAGATGAACTTCTTAAAAAGATAACTTACAAAAAACAAAAATATCAACTTGAAATGGGCAGATAGGTAGAAGAGGGTGTGTCTCCAACTCTTAGAGTTCCGAGAGCATCCACCAGGGGGCTGAGTACCTTCTCCTTCCGAAACAACGCTGGTTCCTGGAAGCAATCATTTCAGGAAGGAAGAGAAAGTTGGGTTTTCTCCCTGGGTTTACCCCATGGA
Organism: Cebus imitator; assembly: GCF_001604975.1. NCBI lineage: Eukaryota > Metazoa > Chordata > Mammalia > Primates > Cebidae > Cebus > Cebus imitator. The sequence continues at coordinate 1,766,952 of NW_016107749.1, forward strand.
AATAAACAAAGCCAATACAATCTAGGTGTGGCTGGGTAGCGGTGGGGGGTGAAAAACACAGAAGTAAGTCTGGGTCTTTGTTTCACTGGCCCTGGGGAGAAGCCTAGGTGATATCTCCGAGCCTCAGTTTTCTCATCTGGAAAACAGAAATTATCTAGTGCACAGAGTTCTTGGGAGCACCAAATAAAAGCATTTTCTCAAAGATCAGCTGTTGCTATCTGATATAGTTTGGCTGTGTCCTCACCCAGCTCTCATCTTGAATTGTAGCTCCTGTAATTCCCACGTGTTGTGGGAGGGGCCTGGTGGGAGATCACTGAATCATGAGGTGGGGGTGGTTCCCCCATACTGTTCTCATAGCAGTGAATAAGTCTCACAAGATCTGACAGCTTTATAAGGGATTTCCCTTTTCACTTGACTCTCATTCTGTCTTGCCTGCCACCATGGAAGACGTGCCTTTTACCTTCTGCCATGATTGTGAGGCCTCCGCAGCCACGTGGAGCTGTGAGCCCACCCTTTTCTTTATAGATTACTCAGTCTCCAGTATGTCTTTATCAGCATCGTGAAAAAGAACTAATACACTATCATATCACTGAGTTACATGGACCCATTTTACATGCAGTAGTCATGTGGAGAGTGAAGTCCCCCTCAGACCCCACCCAGGACTTGCCCAATTCAGCCCACCAATGTCCCTTGTTCAGCACTCGGCAATTAAATGCATTTAGATTGGACATAAATTCATTTTGCCATAGTCTCTGCTGTTACATGAAGTATATGCTTGTCTTGCTTTGCTTCACCTGCTGGGACCCCAAAGCCTTCTGAGTTTGCAAGTTCTGGTCTAAATAGGGAGTTCTCCTCTGTGTCAGTCAGATGATATCTGAGGCACTGCTATTTATTGAGCCAGGCACTGAGCTCTATGCGTAATATATGTAAGCCAAATATAACCAAGGCTTTTCATTGCCTTGTCGCTGCATGGTGACTTATTTGGCAGAAAAATATAATTGGAAGTAATTAAAATCTTTTCTCAGTCTCAAAAAATGCCAGAGTGAGTACATTTTTTAAAAAGAGTGTTGTGGAGGTATAGTTGACATACAACAAACTGTACACATTTAAAGCATGCAATTTGATAAGTTCTGATCTAAGCCTACACCTGTGAAGCCACCAGCAGGATCAAAATAATTGGCCGGATGCGGTGGTTCACGCCTGTAATCCTAGCACTTTGGGAGGCTGAGATGGGCGGATCACAGGAGGCCAGGAGTTCAAGACCAGCTGGACCAAGATGGTGAAACCCCTCCTTGATGGAAAATACAAAAATTAGCCAGGCATGGTGGTGCACGTCTGTAATCCCAGCTACTCAGGAGGCAGAGGCAGGAGAATTGCTTGAACCTGGGAGGTGGGGGTTGCAGTGAGCTGAGATGGTGCCCTTGCACTCCAGCTTGGGTGACAGAACGAGATTCGGTCTCAAAAAAAAAGAAGCCGGGCATGGTGGCTCATGCCTGTAATCCAAGCACTTTGGAGGCCAAGGCGGGTGGATCGCCTGAGGTTGGGAGTTCAAGAACAGCCTGGCCATCTTGGTGAAACCCCGTCTTAAAAAAAAAAAATTAATATGCTTATAACTCCTAGAAGTTTCCTCACGTCTGCTCCTCCCAGCCCCAAATTGCTCACTCAAGGGCTCGAGTCCTGGAGGGAACGTGTGTGCGCCCTAGGCTGGAATATGTGCCCACCATTTGATTGCAGCTGGAGCAGAGATGGGGAGGACTAGACAGTTGTACTTCTGTGTAGGAGACAGGTGCATCACCCAATCTCCCATGACTGCTGGCAAGGGAGGGTGGGCCTCCATAGGGAATGGAAGTGCTGCTGGCCACTGAATACCCCAGGCCCACAGATGCTCACTGCAGATGTTACTGTTTAAATCCAGGGTCGTGGCTCATGCCTGTAATCCCAGCACTTTGGAAGGCTGAGGCGGGCAGATCTGGAGGTCAAGAGATCCAGACTATTCTGGCCAACATGGTGAAACCCCATCTCTACTAAAAATACAAAAATTAGCTGAATGTGGTGGCGTGTGCCTGTAATCCCAGCTACTTGGGAGGCTGAGGCAGAATCATTTCAACCCAGGAGGCAGAGCTTGTAGTGAGCTGAGATGGCACCACTGCACTCCAGCCTGGCAACAGAGTGAGACTCGGTCTCAAAAAAAAATCCAGGAGAGAAGTCAGACGGCGGATGCTTCCTAACAAGAACAGGGCAGAGTTACAAGGCCTATTTTACTCTCCTTCCCTTCCCAAGTAATCCACCCCCACTTCCTTTTTTTTTTTCACCAGGCTGGAGTGCAGTGGTGCAATCTCAGCTCACTGCAATCTCCATCTCCCAGGTTCAAGAAATTCTTGGCCAGGCGTGGTGGCTCATGCTTGTAATCCCAGCGCTTTGGGAGGCTGAGGCATGTGGATCATGAGGTCAGGAGTTCGAGACCAACCTGGCCAATATGGTAAAAGCCTGTTTCTACTAAAAATACAAAAAAATTAGCTGGGTGTGGTGGTGCACACTGTAGTACCAGCTACTCAGGAGGTTGAGGCAGGAGAATTGCTGGAACCCATGAGGCGGAGGTTGCAGTGAGACAAGATCATGCCACTGCACTCCAGCCTGGGCGACAGAATGAGACTCTGTCTCACATATACAAAAAAGAAATTCTCATGCCCTCCACTTTACACTACAAACAGCAATGTTTAGGTGTTCCAGTTGCCATATATCCTTGTCAGCACTTGTTATGGTCAGTCCTTTTAATTTTAGCCATTCTAATAG
>NW_016107749.1:1770659-1774829 GCF_001604975.1 Cebus imitator
GAATTGTCTTCCCTTAGAAGGTGGGGAAGGAAAGACCATAGATAATCACACCCAGATGATAAAAAAAAAATTAGCTCATCTAATTCTCATATTAACCCTGAGATTATAAAGATCCTTCACCAAATTATAGTCATGTGGAAACAGGCTCAGAGAGAAAATGACTTTCCCAAGGTCACGGCCAAATCCAACATTTGCATACAGGCCCATTGGTTCTAAAACTCGCGCTCATTCATCTCTCCTGCAGAATTCAACGTTCTGGATGCCGTGATTTTAGAAGGTCCCACCAGGCTCTAGAGGTAACCGGGGCAGGCAAGCAAGTTGGCTGAAGTGTGTCAGCTGAGGAGTGGGTAGAGTAATTAGGGGCCTTTAGTTAGGAAGACCGAACTCCCAGCAAGGGTGAGAAAATAGTCCTCAGGTGTTTATTTCAAGGACTGTATTTGACTCCAAGCACATCATCTTTAAACTCTCCCTTCCTCTCGATGACAAAAATATTTTCAGTATCATGTAATCATCAGTGATCATCAATTTCTTGATTATTTTTCATTTCAAAATAATTAACAATTAGAAAAGAGGAATACATTTCAATTTTAAAAGAATTATTTAAATTCGATAAACTATTTCACATGTGAATTTTACTAAACAAAAGCATTACACCCTGGTGTTCATAGTCTCTCACTGTTTTATATTTAAACACAAATAAGAACTCCAAATGGACCCCTAGAGTGACAAACTGAAATAGACCAGGTTCTGGGTTTGTTTGTTTTTGTCTTTACAATCACTGCACTATATATAAAAAAAAAAAAATTTTTTTTTTTTAATTTTTTTTTTTTTTTTTTTAGTAAAATCTATGGTTTAAATGCAGTACCATTAATATGTAGTACTGTTGGGGCTGGAGTTATAAACTGTGCCCAGTGATTTTGCATTATTATAAACTTCCTTAAAACCATCATGGCCAGCCGGGCGCAGGGGCTCATTTCTGTAATCACAGCACTTTGGGAGGCTGAGGCAGGTGGATCACGAGGTCAGGAGTTCAAGACCACCCTGACCAACATGGTGAAGCCCCACCCATACTAAAATGCAAAAAATTAGCTGGGTGTGGTGGCATGCGCCTGCAGTCCCAGCTACTCAGGAGGCTAAGGCAGGGGAATCGTTGAACCCAGGAGGTGGAGGTTGCAGTGAGCCGAGATGGTGCCACTGCCCTCCAGCCTGGATAACAGAGCAAGGCTCAGTCTCAAAACCAACCAACAAACAAAGCATAAGTTATTTAAAAATGCTATTTTGGCCAGGCACAGTAGCTCATGCCTGCAATCCCAGCATATTGGGAGGCCAAGCCTGGTGGATCACCTGAGGTCTGGAGCTGGAGACCAGCCTGGCCAACATGGTAAAACCCCGTCTCATCTAAAAACACAAAAAATCAGCCTAGTGTGGTGGCAGGTCCCTGTAATCCTAGTTACTTGGGAGGCTGAGGCAGGAGAATCACTTGTACCCGGGAGGTAGAGGTGGCAGAGAGCTGAGATTGAGCCACAGCACTCCAGCCTGGGTGACAGAGTGAGACAGAGAAAAAAAAAAAAAAAAAATAGCTATTTTACAATTTATATTATTTGTGTTATATTTTATTTATCTTATAGGATTAGGTTATTTATATTTCTAAAACTCAGCAGTAACTATGGCAAATATTTAGAACTTACATCAACTCGATAGAGTATTTTGTCATTGATATTTAGAATTGTAAGAGCATAGTGAGAATAAAAAGCAGCCTGTCTTTTAATTTTTTTCTTGTTAGGATGGAGTCTCGCTGTTGCCCAGACTAGAGTGCAGTGGTGCGATCATAGCTCACTGTATCCTCAAACTCCTGGGCTCAAGCGATCCTCCTGCCTCAGTGTCCCAAGTAGCTGGGTCTACAGGTTTGTGCTACTGCACCCGGCTGTTTTTTTTGTTTTTGTTTTTTTAGAGATGGGGTCTTGCTGTGCTGTCCAGGCTGGTTTTGAACTCGTGGACTCAAGTGATCTTTTCTTTTATTTTTTGTTTTTTTTGAGATGGAGTCTCACTCTGCCGCCAGGTGCCAGGCTGAAGTGCAAGCGCACAATCTTGGCTTACTGCAACCTCTGCCTCCCGGGTTCAAGCAATTCTCCTGCCTCAGCCTCCCGAGTAGCTGGGATTACAGGAGCCCACCACCACGCCCGGCTAATTTTTGTATTTTTAGTAGAGATGGTGTCTTACCATGTTGGTTAGGCTAGTCTCGAACTCCTGACCTTGGGATCCACCTGCCTTGGCCTCTCAAAGTGCTGGGATTATAGGTGTGAGCCACGGTGCCCGGGCTTCAAGTGATCTTTTCACCTTGGCCTACTACAGTATTGGGATTATAGCTATGAACCACCTCACCTGGCCGACCTGGTTTTATTCTGGCTTTTACATCGTCTACACTAAATGCCCCCCTCTGTTGCAATTTGCTCCCACTGCCCCACCGTTGGCACATCACTGGCAGAGAGACTGGACGTCTCATCTGAAATACATGACATAGACCATAGGAGTCAGACAGGTGGCTGTGGATAGCCATGTAGCCTTAACTTCTCTGTTTTTTTGTTTTGTTTTGTTTTTTGAGATGGAGTTTTGCTCTGTAGCCCAGGCTGGAGTGCAATGGCGAGATATCTCGGCTCACTGCAGCCTCCGCCTCTCGGGTTCAAGCAATTCTCCTGCCTCAGCCTCCTGAGTAGCCGGGATTACAGGCACACACCATCACACCCGGCTAATTTTTTATTATTAGGCTGGTCTCAAACTCCTGTCCTCAGGTGATCTGCACATCTCGGCCTCCCAAAGTGCTGGGATTACAGGTGTGAGCCACCACACCAGGCCCTCGATTTCTCTGAACCCCAGTTTTTTTCATTGCTAAAATGGGAATTTATTTTTATTCTTTTATTTTTGAGACAGAGTCTCACTCTGTCGCCCAGGCTGGAGTGCAATGGCATGATCTCGGCTCACTGCAACCTCCACCTCCTGGGTTCAAGCAATTCTGCCTCAGCCTCCCAAGTAGCTGGGACTATAGGCACGTGCCACCATGCCCGGCTATTTTTTGTATTTTTAGTAGAGACTGGGTTTTACCACATTGGCTGGGCTGGTCTCAAACTCCTGACTTCAGTGATCCGCCCACCTCGGCCTCCCAAAGTGCTAGGTTTACAGGCATGAGCCACTGTGCCAGGCCCAAAATGGGAATTTAATAACATATCTTGTAAAGGGCAGTTATGAGACAAAAATGACATAAGGCATGCATAGATTGTCTTTTTCTCTCAGTGAGTTTATGCCTTTCTTTTGGGCAATTGTAGGGGGGAGGTTTCCCTTACTGTCTCCAGCCAGACCAGGGACTGCAGCTGAGGACTCCTGGGTTTACGCTGTCCCTGCAAGTGAGCTGCGGTGCCCACTGAAGAGGCCACTCTTCCCCCCCCCCCCCCCCCCCCCCGCCCCCCGCTCTCGCAGCGTCTCACCTACCTTCCTCGAAAGCCACCCTCATGCCTGGACCTTGACGATCGTTTACGAAGGTCTTTAATCAAGGAAGAAGTTCTTCAGTGGGAGCACAAATTCAAATTCCCTACAGGCCTTGGGAAACATAGCCAGCTCGCTGGGCCCCACCCTGAGTTTCTGATTCAGCAGGTTTGAGGTGAGGCTGGAGGATCTGCAGTTGTAACACGTTCCCAGGTGAGGCCAGTGCTGCTGGTCCTGGGATCACACTTTAGATCCACTGAGCTCAGTCAGTCCTGCTAATTCCATCCAGCTGTGGGGCTTACGCTGGGCCGATGAGGGTGAGCAGCTCCTCCTTCTCCCCAGAGGAGTCCAAGGTGCCTCAGTGAGTGGTGGCAGCCACTTTGTGACCCTGAGGGGAACCAGCCTTCACTGAAGCCCGTGCTGCAGATTGAGAAAACCTAGGCTCCTAATGACATACACCATCAAGCCCACCCAACCTTGGGACATTTCTTTTTTTACACTGGGGAAACATTTATTTTCATTTCCAGACCAACTGACTATGGGGTATGAGAGAAAGTGAGGCATCAAGGATAAAGTCAATATTGACCCAAACAACGTAGAGGATGTTTGTTTTTAGCTTACTTGAGGAAGGCTGTAGTGGGGGAAAAGGCTTAGCGGGAAAAGATCGAGAATTTTTTTTTTTGAGACGGAGTT
>NW_016107749.1:1776023-1791877 GCF_001604975.1 Cebus imitator
CCATCATGCCCAGCTAATTTTTGTATTTTTAGTAGAGACGGGGTTTCACCATGTTGACCAGGATGGTCTCGATCTCTTGACCTCGTGATCCACCCGCCTCGGCCTCCCAAAGTGCTGGGATTACAGGCTTGAGCCACCGCGCCCGGCCCCAAAGACTAATTCTAATCAATGCTAAGACCTCCTATTCTTCACAATTTTAACTTTGTTTTGGTTGTTTTAAGAGCTACATTTGTTTTGTTTTGTTTTGAGATGGAGCCTCACTCTGTTGCCCAGGCTGGAGTGCAGTGGTGTGATCTCACTGCAACCTCCGACTCCTGAGTTCAAGGGATTCTCCTGCCTCAGCTGCCTGAGTAGCTGGGATTACAGGTGCGTGCCACCATGCCCAGCCTAAGAGCTACATTTTTGATTACAATCTTAGCCTTTTCATTTTTCCACATCCCACTCATTTCTATATTATAAGGGCAAAATGTGATGAAACAGATGTGTATGTGCACTCACGCTGTAGAGTGGAGGAAGATGCAATTAACTGAGATCCAACCACCGGCAGGAAGGTGCAGCCCCACAGGGCACGGGCACCAGAGGTGGCCAAGGCCTTCCCTCCACTGTCTGTGTCCACTCGAGGCGGAATCACAGCAGTGACAGGAAAGATTATCCCAGAGCTCACTCGATCCTTTCAACTAACTTCCTGCTAACCAGGGCTGGTCACCAGGAGCCAGGCTGATACCTTTGAAATGCTTCTTTCCCTCTACCTCCTTTCTCAGCAAAAGAGAAAATACAAGGTGCAAAGGGGCCCAGAGGTGGACAATGTGGGGAGGGAAGGGACACTGAGTCTTGATGACCTGCAAATTGACCAGTATCTGCATAATCTTATCTTGGGCTTTGTCTGACTGACCTTAGAGGCACCCATCCCCTTGCAATAAAACGTTGCATCTGTTCTTATTTCCCCATTCCCCACGTTTGTTTTTTGAGACGGAGTCTCACTTTGTTGCCCAGGCTGGAGTGCAGTGGCACGATCTCGGCTTGATGCAAGCTTCAATCTCTGCTTGATGCAACCTTCGCCTTCCAGGTGTAAGCAATTCTCCTCCCACAGCCTCCGGAGTAGCTGGTATTATAGGTGTATAGCACCACACCCAGCTAATTTTTGTATATTTAATAGAGACGGGGTTTCACGATGTTGGTCAGGCTGGTCTCAAACTCCTGACCTCAAGTCATCTACCCGCTTTGGCCTCCCAAAATGCTGGGATTACAGGTGTGAGCCACCGTGCTTGGCCTCCTATTTTCCCCTTTCTATCGGAAGCTAATCAGCCAGGAATGTACTTTCCCCAGCTGCTCTCAGTTTTGATTCCCATTAGCACAGAGGCAAGCCCAGGAAAGGGTTGGGCTCTCCAAGGTGTTTGCTGGAGAGCCCTCCGTCACTCAGCAAAGATGTACAGGTATCTAGTGAAGGAGAACTTCTCCAGGAATATTGTGTAAACAGATTACACCAGATCTCCCTGCCCTTGGACAAGTATGTACAGTGAAGCTCCAAGAGGGAAATCCAATACATGGAAACCTCCAGACTTAAAAAATACCTTGTGGCCAGGCGTGGTGGCTCATGCCTGTAATCCCAGCACTTTGGGAGGCTGAGATGGGAGGATCACTTGAGCCTGGGAGTTAGAGGCTGCAGTGAGCTATGTTCATGTCACTGCACTCCAGCTTGGGCGACAGAGTGAGACCCTGTCTCAACAAACAAAAAACGAAACCAAAACAAAACAGAACTTGTGAATTGGTTTGGGGATTGCTGGTAAGGGACAAAGGGACAATCATCAAGTCTGGGGGGCCCATCCATTGCCACATCCTCAAGGGAACCATTCCAGCTGGAACAAGTCCCTGCACATTGCATTTTTTTTGGAGATGGAGTCTTGCCCTGTCGCCCAAGCTGGAGTGCAGTGGAACGATCTCGGCTCACTGCAATCTCTGCTTCCCAGGTTCAAGTGGTTCTCCTGCCTCAACCTCCTGAGTAGCTGGGATGACAAACATGTGCCACCACGCCAGCTAATTTTTGTATTTTGAGATGGGGTTTCACCATGTTGACCAGGCTGATCTCGAACTCCTGACCTCAGGTGATCCACCTGCCTCAGCCTCCCAAAGTGCTAGGATTACAGGCATGAGCCAGCACGCCCGGCCTTGCACATTGCATTTCTAGAGATTAGAAGCCCCAAATAAAGGTGTCGGTAGGGCCTGGCTCCCCTGAAACCTGGGGGAGAGGGGTGATTCTGCCCTTGCCTCTTCCAGCTTCTCCCAGCTTCTCTGGCAATCCTTGGCCGTCTCTGGCTTGCCTCCGCAGCACTCCAGCGGCAACCTCCATTGTCCTAAGACATTCTCTCTGTGTGTTCACCTTTGGGATTTTGTTGTTGTTGTTGTTTTCATTTGAAAACAACCCAACTGATACCTAGTCAGAGCTTAATGGCTTTGGGGGCTGAGGGGACAGGGTGGTGGTGGATGGCCAGGTGTGGTGGTACCCACCTGTAGTCCCGGCTACGGGAGGATTGCTTGAGCCCAGGAGGTCGAGGCTGCCGCAAGACATGACTCTGTCGCTGCAGTCCAGCCTGGGTGACAGAATGAGACCCCATCTCTTAAAAAAAAAAGATGTACAGTTGGAGAATTACCTTTACCCAATGAGAGGTCTGGCTTTGCCTTCCTTTGCTGGAAGGTGATCTCTAGGCCCCTGGAATGTCCTGCGGGATGGAAGTGTCTGTGTTTGCCTGGGGCCCTCAGCCACCAGATAGTCTAACAATGGGATCAGTAATGAAGGCTTTGGAACACTGTATCAGTTCCAACCTCCAGATGAACTGGATACACTGAGTTAGCTCAGGAGTGCCTGGAGGGGAAAGGTCAGCCACACAGGCAGCATGGGCTCAAGCCCCAATAAAAAAACACCGGACACCGGCCAGCTGTGTCTCATGCCTGTAATCCCAGCACTTTGGGAAGCTGAGGAGGGTGGATTACCTGAGGTCAGGAGTTTGAGATCAGCCTGGCCAATAGGGTGAAACCTCGTCTCTACTAAAAATACAAAATTAGCCAGGTGTGGTGCACACCTGTAATCCCAGCTACGTGTATTCCAGAAGCTGAGGCGGGAGAATCGCTTGAACCCAGGAGGCAGAGGTTGCAGTGAGCCAAGATCACGCGACTGCACTCCAGCCTGGGCGACAAGAGCAAAACTCCATCTCAAAAACAGCAACATGGATGGGAGTGGTGGCTCATGGCTGTTGTCCCAGCACTTTGGGAGGCCAAGGAGAGCAGATCACGAGGTCAGGAGTTCGAGACCAGCCTGGCCAGCATAGTGAAACCTTGTCTCTACTAAAAACATACAAAAATTAGGCCGGGCACAGTGGCTCACACCTGTAATCCCAGCACTTTGGGAGGCCGAGGTGGGTGGTTCATGAGGTCAGGAGTTCGCGATTGGCCTGACCAACATAGTGAAACCCTGTCTCTACTAAAAATACAAAAAATTAGCTGGGTGTGGTGGTGGGTGCTTGTAATCCCAGCTACTCGGGAGGCTGAGGCAGGAGAATCACTTGAACCCGGGAGGCAGAGGTTGCGGTGAGCCGAGATTGCGCCACTGCACTCCAACCTGGGGAACAAGAGTGAGACTCGGTCTCAAAAAAAAAAATACAAAAATTAGCTGGACGTGGTGGTGGGCACCTGTAATCCCAGCTATTCAGGAGGCTAAAGCAAGAGAATTACTTGAACCCGGGAGGTGGAGGTTGCAGTGAGCCAAAATTGTGCCACTGCACTCCAGCCTGGGCGATACCGTCTGAAAAAACAAACAACCCTCCTAAAAACACTGGACACCAAAGCCTCAGGGCTTCTCTGGTTAGCAGTATTCTCTGAGTGTTGTCACACGCATAGCTGGAAGGAGGTGACCGGAGAGAAGATAACCATAACGCGGCCACCGACACGGCCACCGCGCCCGGCCATGTTATTGTTATTTCTTGTTTTTTGTTTTTGTTATTTTTTGTTACTGTTATTTCTGAGATGGAGTTTTGCTCTTGTCGCCCAGGCTGGAGTGCAGTTGCGTGATCTCAGCTCACTGCAACCTCTGCCTCCTGGGTTCAAGTGATTCTCCCGCCTCAGCCTCGGGACTATGAGTAGCTGGGATTACACGTGTGCACCGCGCCCGGCTAATTTTGTATTTTTAGTAGAAACGGGGTTTCACCACGTTGAACCGGGAGCTTTGAACTTGAACCCCTTCCACACCCCACCCTATATGTCCTTTCTTTTGGTTGGTTCTGATCTGTATCTGTTTGTTATCATAAAAACTGTCATTATATGGCAGGGCATTTTCCTGAGTTCTGTGAGTCATTCTAGTGAATTATTGAACCAGAGAGGATAATTGGAACCCTCAAATTTGCAGCCAACTGATCAGAAGTGAGGGTGGCGTAGGAACCCCCAATTGCTTCTGGGATTTGAAGCGAAGGCAGCCTTGTGGAGGGGTCATGTCCTTAGCCTTGAGTTTGACAAATTCATTGCTGCAGGGTCCCCTCATCTGTCTCTTATAGAATACCCTCATTTCCTTGCAACTTGGGACAGGTGCTAGGAGCCTCATTTTATTCTTCTGAAATCAAATTATTCCTGACTCAGACTTCAGGTAAGGTGGCATTCAAACTCAGTCATGATTCAGCATTGCTATTTCTAGTCTCGTATAAAGGTTACGGGATTCTTACAAAGGTAAACGTGTTTGGGTGGGTGCTCCCAGCCTTTGGTCTGCACATAGTAGCCTGATACATGTCTCCTCCGCCAGCCTGTAAACTTCATGAAATCTCTGTTTTGTTCATGAGTAGAACAAGGCTTAGCACCTAGTGGGTGCCCATTAAACATATGAAGAATGAATCAGTGAGTGATTTCACATCTCTGAAAAGCCTCTGTTTGCTCACTTCTAGGACTAGGAAACTCCTGACATTATCAAGAATGTTCTTCCAGCTTTGGTTGGTTCTGAAAATGATAATAATGTATCAGTTTGGTATTAGGTTTAGCTTTATAGAACAGGAGGTGAAATGGTGCAAATATGTAAGAGTTGATTCCTTCCAGAGGCAGGCAGTCTAAGACCGGTGTGGGCCTCCCCTGAAGGCTGGCAAGACCACTATTTCCGTGCCAACCTTTGGTGCAGGGGTCTTTATTCAGACTGGCTACTCCATACCCAGGATCCAGCCTCCCCGAATTTTGCCCAGGTCACCAATCCTCCGGATCCCCAAGTCACATCTCTGGTCTTGGGGCATCTCCAACATGCCATGAATCATCACCCATCCTCTGTAAAACTAAAAAAGTCCCAGGCTGGGTGTGATGGCTCATGCCTGTAATCCCAGCACTTTGGGAGGCCAAAGCAGGTGGATCACCTGAGATCAGGAGTTCGAGACCAGCCTGGCCAACATGGCAAAACCCTGTCTCTACTAAAAATACAAAAATTAGCCAGGCGTGGTGGTGGGTACCTATAATCCCAGCTACTCAGCAGGCCGAGTCAGGAGAATCACTTGAACCTGGGAGGTGGAGGTTACAGTGAGCCAAGATCGAGCCACTGCACTCCAGCTTAGGCAACAGAGTGAGAGTCTGTCTCAAAACAATAAAAGTTAAAAAAAAAAAAAAGTCCCAGAGCCCCTCTTTGTAAATTGCAAAGTACACAGTTCCCGAGTCTATTGACTGTCTAAAGACATTCTTCTCTGATTTCTGCTGACTGCAGAGGAACAGGAGGACTTTGGCCTCCACGTTCATTAACTCCTCTGAGGGAGAAAGGGGGCATGGTCTGTCTTCTCCAAGGCGCTGGCTGGAAAAACAGGAGTTTCCATGCCAGGCTGTAGCTGGTTTTCTGTCCACATATTTAAAATTAAACATGTCTCAAACCATAAAGATCAATTTCCTTCTGAAAACTTTCCCCTTTACCTTCTGCATGGGAAACTGATATTCCTCCTAGCTAACAGCACTTTGATTTAACTTTATGAATCCTGATCTTATTATGCTAAGAGGACACTATCCTCTTCCTGCTCAGAGTCACATGTCAAAGACTTCGCATGTCAGCTCCCACAGTGAAGGGGGCCAAGCCCAACTGGCTTGTGTGTGTGTATGTGTGTGTGTGTGTGTGTGTCTGTGTGTGTGTCCCTGGCTACAGAAGGAGCAGAGGGCAATCTTGTTTGACCAGGCCACATTTATTTATTTTATTTTATTTATTTATTTATTTTGAGACGGAGTTTCGCTCTTGTTACCCGGGCTGGAGTGCAATGGCGCGATCTCGGCTCACTGCAACCTCCGCCTCCTGGGTTCAGGCAATTCTCCTGCCTCAGCCTCCTGAGTAGCTGGGATTACAGGCACGCGCCACCATGCCCAGCTAATGTTTTTGTATTTTTAGTAGAGACGGGGTTTCACCATGTTGACCAGGATGGTCTCGATCTCTTGACCTTGTGATCCACCCGCCTTGGCCTCCCAAAGTGCTGGGATTACAGGCGTGAGCCACCGCGCCCGGCTATTTATTTTATTTTTTTTAAAGATGGGGTTTTACCATGTTGGTCAGGCTGGTCTTGAACTCCCGATCTCAGGTGATCTGCCCACCTTGGCCTCCAAAGTGTTTGGATTACAGGTGTGAGCCACCACGCCCGGCCGAGGCCACATTTATTAAGTACTTAGGACTGTGTCTAGCACATAGTAAGTGCTCAATAAACGGTGATGCCATGATCATTTGTAGCTAGTTACATACCTAATGTCCATTCTTTCTATTTTTTTTCCCTTAATAACAGATTCCCGGCCAGGCGCGGTGGCTCACGCCTGTAATCCCACCACTTTGGGAGGCTGAGGCGGGTGGATCACGAGGTCAGGAAATCGAGACCATCCTGGCAAACATGGTGAAACCCCGTCTCTACTAAAATACAAAAAACTAGCCGGGCATGGTGGTACACACCTGTAGTCCCAGCTACTTGGGAGGCTGAGGCAGGGGAATTGCTTGAACCCGGGAGGCAGAGGTTGCAGTGAGCTGAGATTGTGCCACTGCACTCCAGCCTGGCAACAGAGCGAGACTCCGTTTCAAAATAAATAAATAAATAAACAATAACAGATTCCGATTGTGCTGCCTGGAATGAAGACATTTCCCAGTCCCTGTTGCATTTCACTGTGGGCCTGTGACCACACTGCATTCCCCAGACTGTAGGTAAAAGGGTATGCAGGAGCCTCAGCCTTGAGGTTCATTGCTTTTGCCCTCTATTCTACCTCTTTTTGCTGCCTGGTATTTGGATATGATGGCGAGTCCAGCAGCCATCTTGGCCCATGAGGTAGCTCTGAGTACAGCACCCACCCCTGAAGATGGTTGAGCAGAAAGGTCAGAACGCTGGTGACATTGTGCAGTCCCTGCAGCAGTCCTGGACTGCCAGATTCTGGAAGGAAGCAGCTCCTATATGTTTATGACATTTCACTTTGCAATGACATCCTTGATAATGTCAGAAATTTCCTGGTCCTGGAAGTGATCAAACAGGCTTTTTAGAGATGATGAGACGTGAAATCACTTGCTGATTCATTCTTCATATGTTTAATGAACACCCACCACTATGTGTTAGGGCTTGTTCTAGTTATGAACAAAACAGAGACTTTGTGAAGCTTACAGCCTGGAAGAGGAGACACATAAACCCTCACGAGTGTTAAAAAGCACCCCGAAAGAGCAAACACAGTGCAGGGATGGAGAGTCACAGGAAAGAGTGTGTTCAGATGTGTCACGAAGGGCTCTGTGTAGAGGTGACATTTAAGCTGAGAAGTAGGATGTCTCAGCCTATTCCAGCTGCTATAAAAAAATACCACAGACTGGGCACGGTGACTCACGCTTTTAATCCCAACACTTTGGGAGGCCAAGGCGGGAGGATTGCTTGAGGCCAGGAGTGTGAGACCAGCCTGGCCAACAGAGTGAAACCTCGTCTCTACAAAAATACAAAAATTAGAGGGGTGTGGTGGCAGGTGCCTGTGATCCCAGCTATTCAGAAGGCTGAGGCAGGAGAATCACTTGAAACTGGGAGGCGGAGTTGGTAGTGAGCCGAGATCACCTGGGCCACATAGTGAGATTCTGTCTCAAAAAACAAAACCATAAACTGGGTTACTTATAACCAATATTTATTTCTCATACTTCCGGTGGCTGGGATGCCTGGCGAGGGCACTTTCTCGAGGGGTCCTCACCTGGTGGAAGCGGTAAACAAGCTCCCTTGGGCCTCTTTGGTAAGGGAACTGATCCTTCACCTCAAAGGTCCCACCTCTTAATGCCACCACCTGGGGGGCTAGAATTCCACATATGAACTTTGGGAGGACACAAACATTCAGACCACAGGATAGGGAGGGATGAAAATGAGCTGCTGATGGGAGGAATAGCTGGGAGAGGGGTTCTGACAGGAGGCACAGCATGGATGGGCGAAGGGCCGGGGCAGGAAGGGGCGGTGCAGATGGAGGAGCTGCGGGTGACCTGCTGTGCAGGGCAGGGGGAGTGGACGGAGGTGATCATGAGTGGACAGTGTGGCCCAGCCCCTTGTAGGCTAAGGTGAAGCAGCTGAATTAAATTACATCAAATTCATTATTATTATTATTATTTTTTGAGATGGAGTCTCCCTCTGTCACCCAGGCTGGAGTGCAGTGGCTCGATCTCGGCTCACTGCAACCTCTGCCTCCTGGGTTCAAATGATTCTCCAGCCTCAACCTCCCGAGTAGCTAGGATTACAGGCACCTGCCACCACGTCCAGCTAATTTTTGTAGTTTTTAATAGAGACGGGGTTTCGCCAAGTTGGCCAGGCTGGTCTCAAACTCTTAACCTCAGATGAGCCACCCGCCTCGGCCTCCCAAAGTGCTAGGATTACAGGCCTGAGCCACTGTGCCAGGCCAATTTTTTTTTTCTTTTTTTGAGATGGATTCTCATTCTCACTTTGTCACCTAGGCTGGAGTGCAATGGTGCAATCTCCACTTAAACCTCTGCCTCCCAGGTTCATGTGAATCTCCTGCCTCAGACTCCTGAGTAGCTGGGATTACAGGCATGTGCCACCACACCTGGCCAATTTTTATACTTTTAGTAGAGACAGGTTTTCTCCACGTTGGCCAGACTGCTCTCAAACTCCTGACCTCAAGTGTCTGCCTGCCTTGGCCTCCCAAAGTGCTGGGATTACAGGCATGAGTCACTGTGCCCAGCCTCATGGTCCTTTTAGGAAAACCTTCTTGAATCGTATATTTGAGAATGCCAGCTATATCCTACCAGGACCCACACCAACTGACCTTTCTGTGCCTTGATTTCCTCATCTGTGAAATGGGATAATAATAGAACCTACCTCCTAGGGTTGCTTTTGAGAGTTAAAGGAGCAAATAAAAGAGCTAGCACGAGAGGGAAGCCTTTGTCCTCCTTATTTTTTTTGAGACAGAGTCACTCTGTCACCCAGGCTGGAGTGCCATGGTGCGATCTCAACTCACTGCATCCTCCACCTCCCCGGTTCAAGCGAATTTCCTGCCTCAGCCTCCCAGTAGCTGGGATTACAGGTGCACACCACCACACCCAGCTAATTTTTGTATTCGTAGTAGAGATGGGCTTTTGCCATGTTGGCCAGGCTGGTCTCGAACTCCTGACCTCAGGTGATCCACGTGCCTCGGCCTCCCAAAGTGCTGGGATGACAGGGGTGAGCCACCGCGCCAGGCTTGTCCACCCTCTTCTTGGGTCTCTCAGTTTCCTTCTCTACCCCAGAAACAACCAGTGCCCCAGGCTCTTCTATCTATCTGTGCAGAAATACGATCGCATGTTGTTTTATTTTTTCCATTATCAACAACTTGTGAGTGAAGAGGCTCCAAGCCAGGGACGTGAGTGAACGTGACTCGCACATCAGGTCCCACGGACGCCAGGTTCAGCGTGTTTTTCTTGTCCCGTCGTATTCCCACAAAAGCCCTGTTTTCAGCAGGTGGAGTCCAGGAGCTGCGGCTTTCTGGGAGGGATGAGGTCCTGCACTGAGGCGGTGACTAAATGACACTTGGGACATCTGTCAATAATAAGTGGCTTTAGCAAGACCCAGGCATTGGCACTTCCTGGTCCCAGGGATTCAGATGTGTGTTGCCCAATCTGGGAAAACTGGCAGGGCCAGGAATCCCGGGGGGGCCACACCTAGGACAGGCAGGCTGAACTTGGCCCTTTTGCTGTTTTGGGTCCTGCTCAGCTGAATGGGTCACTTTTCCCAAAGAAGCCAATATGTAATTTCCATGAGTCCTAAACAAATTGTGGTTTTGCTCCCATGAGGCTATTTCCTCTTGGGGCTACAGGGTAGGTTTCCTGGGCTCTAATCCCAGCTCTTGGGTACTTATTTATTTATTTATTTATTTATGAGACACACCTTTCTCTGTCACGCAGGCTGGAGTGCAATGGCACACTCATAGCTCACTGCAACCTCAAACTCCTGGGCTCAAGCAATCCTCCCCTTTCAGCCTCCTGAGTAGTTGGGATCACAGGCATGCACCGCCACACCTAGCTGATTTTCTTTTTTTAAGAGATAGGGTCTCACTACGTTGCCCAGTTTGGTCTTGAATTCCTGGGCCTAAGAGTTCACTTGCCTCAGCCTCTCAAAGTGTTGGGATTATAGGTGTGAGCCACTGCACTTAGCTTTAAACACATTTTTTTTTTTTGTAGAAACAGTGTCTTGCTATGTTGCCCAGGCTGGTCTCAAACTCCTGGCCTCAAGCGATCCTCCAGCCTCAACCTCCCCAAAGTGCTGGTATTACAGGGGTGACCCACCGTGCCTGGCCTGAGCATGTTTTTTAACCTTTCTGTGCCTTGATTTCGTCATCTGTGAAATGGGGATAGTAATAGAATCTACCTCATAGGCTCTGTCACCAGGCTGGAGTGCAGTGGCATGATCTTGACTCACTGCAACCTTCGCCTCCTGGGTTCAAGCAATTCTCCTGTCTCAGCCTCCCAAGTAGCTGGGATTACAGGCATGTGCCACCACACCCAGCTAATTTTTGCATTTTTAGTAGAGACGGGGTTTCACCATGTTGGCCAGGCTGGTCTTGAACTCCCGACCTCATGATCCTCCCACCTCAGCCTCCCAAAGTGCTGGGATTATAGACGTGAGCCACCGCGCCCGGCCTCATAGGGTTTTTGTGGGAGTTAAAGGAGCAAGTGAACGTAAAGCACTCAGCACGGGGCTGGGCAGTAAGTGCTCAGGAACATTA
The DNA here is from genome assembly GCF_001604975.1 of Cebus imitator. Classification (NCBI taxonomy): domain Eukaryota; kingdom Metazoa; phylum Chordata; class Mammalia; order Primates; family Cebidae; genus Cebus; species Cebus imitator. Next base: position 1,787,217 of record NW_016107749.1, read on the forward strand.
GCTATTTTTCTCAGGATGAAACTCACATTTAATCAAATCCAGCTTGCTATATTCACAGCTGCATTTTACTTTGTCGAATTCTCACAACAACGCTGTGGGTGAGGCCCACGTATCCTCACTACAGATGCCGAAACGGAGGCCCAGAGTGGAGACCGGATTTGTTCAAGGTCAGAGAGCCGGTATGTCTAGCGCAGACCTTCCAACGGCCAGCCCTGCGACTGAAGGACAAAGTCCCAGCTAATTTATTTCTCTACTAATCTTGTTTGCATCTTTGTATTTGAGGTCTCTCTGGGCTTTTGCTTGTTGGAACCAGGTTTCTTCTTTTCTTTTGTAAACATCTCGAGGACAAGAGCCACATCTGAGATACCCAAGTCGCTGTGTGAGACAGTTTCTGAAACTTGCTTTATCCTGGGAAGACTGCCTGAAGCGTTTGTTCAAAGACAAGATTCTCTGGCGCTTGGGCTGGGGAGTCTGACTCAGGAGCAAGGGTGGGGCTGTGGAATCTGATTTTTTTTTTAACGCTGTGACTCTGGGAATTTATTTATTTATTTATTTATTTTGCTTTATTTATTTTTTTTTTGCAATTCTTAAGAATTCTCGAAATTCTTAAGCTAACATGTTTGGAAACTTCTGCTGCATGGAACTAGCGTGTCCTTTGCTGTTGAAGAAGAGGACAGCAGGAAAGCAGACGGAAGTGCTACCAGGCTCCAGCCTTTTCCTTCTACAGGTGTTTTTCTTGCCTCAAGTCTTGGTGCTGCCCTTGAGGGTCACTGTCTGCCCAGACCAGAGCTGGGCAGGGGCGAGGAGGGTGATAGGAAGGTCAGCGTGGTCCCTACATTCCTGGAGTTTACAATCTAATTGGATTGATGAGACGCCTTCAGCAAATCATGAGAAATGCATTCAGAAATTGTGGATTGAGTCTGTTGGGCAAGCATTTCTGGGGCAGGACCTGAGCCCAGAAGCTCAAGGCCAGCCTGGGCAACATGGTGAGACCCCCCCACCCATCTCTATTAAAAAAAAAAAAAAAAAAAGCTGGGCATGGTGGCACATGCCTGTCGTCCCAGCTGCTCAGAAGGCTGAGGTGGGAGGATCACTTGAGCCCCGGAGGTCAGGACTGCAGTAAACTGTGATTATCCCACCTCACTCCAGCCTTAGCAACAGAATAAGCCTCTGTCTCAAAAAAAGATAAAATAAAAAATATTGGGAGGCTGAGGTAGGTGGATACTTAAGGTCAGGAGTTCAAGGCCAGCCTGGCCAACATGGTGAAACCCTGTCTCTACTAAAAATACAAAAATCATCTGGGTGTAGTGGCGGGCACCTGTAATCCCAGCTACCTGGAAGGCTGTGGCAGGAGATTCACTTGAACCCAGGAGGCGGAGGTTACAGTGAGCCGAGATCCAACCACTGCACTCCATCCAGTCTAGGTGACAGAGCAAGACTATGTCTCAAAAATAAATAAATAACAAAATAAAAAATAAAAAGTGAAATAATGCAGAAAGGAATAAACAGGAAAGTAAAAATCACCCACATTTCACCACCTAGAGATAATGGCAGATACATCTTTGGAGGCCGTCTTTCCATAAGGCCTGCTGTGGTTCATTCTGATATAAAAATACACACTGTATGACTTCATTGTACATGAAATGTTTCATGGAGGGCTTTTGAATTCTTTTCCCCTGCCCTGCTATCCTTTTTACTTTTGTGTATCCCTCCCTGCCAAAGGCGACTGATGCTGACAGTCTGGAGTATGTCCTTCTACAACTCTTTCAAATATATTTTATGAAAACACATTTTAATTTTTTTATTTACTTATTTTACAGAGAACAATATTCATCTCTCTGTCTTGTGATGCAAAGATCATCACCCCAGACCTACTAAATCAAAATCTTTGGGGCTGGGTGCCGTGCCTGTAATCCCAGCATTTTGGGAGGCTAAGATGGGAGGACTGCTGGAGCCCAGGAGCTCAAGACCAGCCTGGGCAACATGGCAAGACCCCGTCTTTAAAATAAAAATAAATTGAGGAAAAAAAAGAAGAAAAAAATCTTTGAGCGTAGACTTAGGAATCCGTATTTCTAACCCCTGGTCCCAGGCAGGGGATGCTGTTAGCACTGCTCCAGTGAGTAGGAAGGCCAGCCAGTGAGAGCTCACATTGCTGCAGGTGGCAGAGGAGGACAGCAGGAGATTCTGACCAGGAAGATCTTGAAGGCAGTAGCAGCTTGACAAATGAAGGTTTCCAGGTAGAGAGAGGAGCTTGTACAAAGCCAAAGAGGTGAGACCATTCGAGGTATGTTCTCTGATGGCAAATACAGTGGGTGAGGCCTGGGCATGGAGGGGTTGTGCAAGAAGAGGAAAGATTCCGACGGAGGAGGCTGAGTGCCAAGCTAAGGCGTCCACATTTACTCTTGCCTGCGGCGCTTGCAAAATAGTGGCACACATGGCAATTGTAGGTGATATGGTACATGTACTTTTTAAAAAGTGCATTGACAGGAGCAAAACTGCTAGGTAAATAATGCGACAGGCAGCGGTGCTCAGATGTGGCAAATAACATGCAGGTGACACCAGATTCTTGCCTTTGGGAAATGCAGACCCAGGTCCTTTTGTCTCCAGAGCTCACTGGCAGTGGGGAGGTGTTTCAGGTAGAAGGAACAGCATCAAGGGGGGTTGGCTAATATTTAACAACTGGCTCTCTGAAAAAGCAAAATAAAACACACACACACCAAATCTGACTGACTGTTTCTATGACGTGAATACCCTCAGCTGGGCCGAGTTGACCTCACTGAACAGAGTGGACAGTGATGGCTGCAGCAATCTCTCTTGGGAGCTTCAACACAGTACGGGGTGACAAAAGTGGGCAGGGGGTAGGGGCAGGTGGTTGGGGTGGCAAGAAGCCCTTCTATGCCAGAGAAGGGAATGAAGAGGTCAGCCTGGCCAGAGCGTGGGGTTGAGCTGTCCATGCCCTTGAATGCCAGGGTGAGGGCTAAAGGGTCAAATGGAATCAGTGACTTCATATGGAGAAGTTTTTATAAGAGAAGAGAACTCAGTTTGGCCAAGGGGCGAGGGGTCGTCATGCTAGTAATCACATAACAGTGATGTTTCAGTTATGTGGAATGCTTTCAGGGGGTTGGGCACTGTTCATTTTTTATTTTTATTTTTGATTTTTTGAGGTAGGGTCTCGCTCTGTCGCCCAGGCTGGAGTGCAGCCATTCGATCTCAGCTCACTGCAACCTCCGTCTTTCAGGTTCAAATGATTCTTCTGCCTCAGCCTCCCGAGTAGTTGGGATTACAGGCATGCGCCACCACGCCCGGCTAATTTTTGTATTTTTAGTAGAGATGAGGTTTTGCCATGTTGGCCAGGCTGGTCTCAAACTCCTGACCTCAAATGACCCGCCTGCCTTGGCCTCCCAAAGTGCTGGGATTGTGGGTGTGAGCCATAGCACCTGGCTGCTTGCAGGGTGTTGGGCACTGTGGATATTACTTTATTCATTCTCCTAACCCAAGAGAAGGGGAAACTGAGGCACAGAGAAGTCAAGCAAGTTGCCCAAGGTCATATGGCTGGTAAATGGCAGAGCAAGGCTCAAACCCAGGCACTGTTCTCTAGCCCCGCGGAACCTTAGTGTCTTCACCTGCAAAATCAGCACGGAGGTGACGAGGCCAGTGAGCAGAGGGTTGGAGTTACCCAGAACAACAACAAAAGTAATAGTAACAAATATTTAGTCAAGGTTTAGATTCTGGCATCACGGAGATCCAAGTTCAAATCTTAAATGTGCCTTAGCCGATGAGATTCCTTATCCTCTTAATGCCTTGGTTTCCCTATCTGTAAAATGGGGATATCATGAAGCTGTTAGATATTAAATGAGAAAACGGATGAGAAAATTGTATTACTGTCCATAAAGTTGAAAAGGTAGGAGGGTGAGAAGGAGAACCGTCCGTTTGAATGCAGGAGGGCCCTGGGGCATTGTCTGGACTGAAGGACAAAGGTCAGTTGAATTGCAAAAGAGCTCTGAGACTGGCTGAAGGGACACTTGTCCTGTGCTGGCTGCTAAGACCAAGCGGGAAGCCTGTGCCTTACCCGAATTCTAACCTGGCAAACAGCTGCTCACCCAGTAGGAGAGAACTGCGATAAAACTCACAGCCACCATTTATTGGCTATCTACTCTGTCCCAGGACACAGCAGAATATTTTACAGAATTTGCGGAGGAAACACAGCGACACCTGCTGGACACCTTGCAAACTACCAGCTCAGGGGAATTAAGTTTGAATGTTCGATGGAAGGACCTTCCTTTCCACAATGACAAGATTTTTGTGAAGCCGAGTGCATGGCAGTTGTGATAAAAAGCAAGTGCCTTGCAAAAGTTATTGTGTAACAGGAAACGAGGGTGGCAGCGTCCAATCAAATTTCAAGGTTTGAGCAGCTGTGGACAGCGCAGCAGGCACACGCATCCCGTTAGTGCATCCTTACAGGTAGTTAAGAATGAGCGAAATATTGCTTTATCTTTTAATTTATGTGCATTATTTTTTTCAAGCAGCTACTAAGTTGTTAGGACATACTTAGTAGTTGTCTTGGCCTACCTACTGCACTTCCTAAACATACCTGTTTAATTTTTAATTTTCAATTTTTTTTTTTTTTTTTTTTTTTTTTTTTTTTTTTTTTTTTTTTTTTT
>NW_016107749.1:1792012-1807509 GCF_001604975.1 Cebus imitator
GGCACGCACCACCATGCCCAGCTAATTTTTTGTAGTTTTAGTAGAGACGGGGTTTCACCATGTTGACCAGGATGGTCTCGATCTCTTGACCTTGTGATCCACCCGCCTTGGCCTCCCAAAGTGCTGGGATTACAGGCTTGAGCCACCGCGCCCGGCCCCCAATTTTTTTTTGAGACAGAGTCTCCCTCTATTGCCCAGGCTGGAGCACAGTGGTGAGATCTTGGCTCACTGCAACCTCCACCTCCCGGGTTAGAGTAGTTCTCCTGCCTCAGCCTCCCGAGTAGCTGGGATTATAGGTGCCCACCGCCATGCCCAGATAATGTTTGCATTTTTAGTAGAGACAGGTTTTCACCATGTTGGCTAGGCTGGTCTTGAACTCCTGACCGCAGTGATCTGCCCATTTTGGCCTCCCAAAGTGCTGGGATTACAGGCGTGAGACATCATGCCCAGCCAATATTCGTTTTTTTCCCTCAGTGATTCCTTAGGCTGTTGCCTTAACCACTCAGCCATGACTACAGCTCTTTTCTGCAGTGATTCTCAAGAACGCAAATGCCACTCCTGACCTTGAGCTAATTCAGCTTTGGCTCCTGAGTGTGGGGGAAGGGCAGGCTGGGGGCTGGAACTTTCTGCTTGTGTACCTCTCTCCTTAGACTCTGGAGGCTCCTCCCCAATCTCTGTCATTCCCTCTCCCACCAAATCCACCTGCCGTCCCAGACTCAAATGCTCAGCCACCTAGCTGCCTGAGGACCCAGCAGTTCATGAGTTTACATGCTGGGGACAGGAGTCAGGCCCCACCCTCCTTGCTCCCTCTGGTTCCCTGGAAAGGGAAAGTCAGCAAGGGGTGGCTGCAGGCAGCAAGGAGAGGAAGCAGGAGAGCCTCAAAGCCACGAAGGAACAGCACACAGCCTCTTCCCTGTCCTTTAGCCTGTACTTGAGAATGCTGTCACCAGCAGTAAGCGGCCCAACTTCAAAGCAACTTGAACGGGGGTTTACAAAAAAATGCACTTGGCCGGGCGTGGTGGCTCATGCCTATAATCCCAGCACTTTGGGAGGTTGAGAAGGATAGATCACATGAGGTCAGGAGTTCGAGAACAGCCTGGCCAACATGGTGAAACCCCATCTCTACTAAAAATACAAAATTAGCTGGGTGTGGTGGCATGCGCCTATAGTCACAGCTACTCAGGAGGCTGAGATAGGAGGATTTCTTGAACCCAGGAGGCAGAGGTTGCAGTGAGCTGACTGCACTCCAGCCTGGGCAATAAAGAGAGACTGTCTCAAAAAAAAAAAAAACAAAAAACGCACTGGATGAAAGAGGGTACCACTCTGCTTAAGGCAAGGGTTGCCAACTTGTCCTGCACAGCCAGCCCGCCTGGCTCAGGGGGACTTAAAGCCCAGCTCTGAGGGACTCTGAGCAGTCATGTAACCTCTCTGAGCCTCTCTTTCCTCCCTGGAGAAGGGGAATTATAGCAGTTCCTAATTCAGAGTGGTTCTCAGAATGAAATACATTACCGGCTATGTGAGATGGTTCATGTCTATAATCCCAATAGTTTGGGAGGCTGAGGTGGGAGGATTGCTTGAGCCCAGGAGTTTGAGACCAGCCTGGGCAACATGACAAAACCTCATCTCTACAAAAAATACAAAAATTAGCCAGCCGGGTGGCACACGCTTGTAGTCCCAGCTACTGCAGAGGCTGAGGTGGGAGGATCATGGGAGCCCCAGAGGTATAGGTTGCAGTTTGCCAAGATTGTGCCACTGCACTCCAGCCTGGGCAACAGAAGGAGACCCTGTCTCAAAAAACAAACAAACAAAAAAGATAAATGAATGAATGAATGAATGAGCAAGCTGGGCATGATGGTGCATACCTGTAGTCCCCGCTACTTGGGATGCTGAAGTGGAAGGATTGCTTGAGACCAGGAGTTCTTTAATTTTTAAAATAAAAAGTTATTTTTATATTTAAAATTTTAATTTAAGCCAAATTATTTTAAATGAAATATAACATTATATTAACATATATATATAAATAATATAATTTAATTTTAATTAAATCTAATTTAAAATTATTCTAAATGTTAACTTTTTTTTTGAGACAGTCTCACTCTCTCGCCCAGCTGGAGCGCAGTGGTGCAATCTCAGCTCACGGCAACCTCCAACTCCTGGGTCCAAGCAATTCTCTGTCTCAGCCTCCTGAGTAGCTGGGATTACAGGTACCCACCATTATGCCTGGCTAATTTTTGTATTTTTAGTAGAGACGGGGTTTCACCATCTTGGCCAGGCTGATCTTGAACTCCTGACTTCATGATCCACCTGCCTCGGCCTCCCAAAGTGCTCGGATTACAGGCGTGAGGCACCGTGCCCAGCCAAAAGTTAACTTTTAATTTTTTTTTTTTCTTTTGAGATGATGTCTCGCTGTGTTGCCCAGGATGGAGTGCAGTGGTGTGATCTTGGCTTACTGCAATCTCTGCCTCTCGGGTTCAAGTGATTCTCCTGCCTCAACCTCCTGAGGCTAATTTTTTATTTTTAGGAGAGATGGGGTTTCACCATATTGGTCAGGCTGGTCTCGAACTCCTGACCTCCTACCTGATCCACCCACCTCAGCCTCCCAAAAGTGCTGGGATTACAGGTGTGAGCCACTGTGTCCAGCCTAAATTTCCTTAATTTAAATATTTAACTCAATATATTTTTTAAAATTATCATTTCAACAAGTGACATAAACCATCTTTCAAATGCTTGGTAGCCACACCTGGCTGGTGGTGAGGGCAAGTCCTGTCTATTTTCTTTATCACAGATTATTTTACATTAGTTTAAAAATACTTTTTAAGGCTAGGCAGGGTGGCTCATGCCTACATAATTCCAGCACTTTGGGAGGCTGAGGTGGGAGGATTTCTTGAGTCCAGGAGTATGAGACCACCCTGGGAAACATAGTGAAACTCTGTTACTACCAGACGTACAAAAAAAATGAGCTGGATGTGGTCACGAACACCTGTAGTCCAAGCTACTCGAAGGCTGACGTGGGAGGATGATTTGAGCCCAGGAGGCAGAAGTTGTAGTGAGCTGAGATCATGCCATTGCATTCTAGCCCGGGCAACAGAGCCAGATCCTGTCTCAAAAAATAAAAATAAATAAAAATGGAAAAAATAAAAAATAAAAACAAATCTCAGAAAACACACATGAAATGGGTAAATCATACAGTAAGTATATCTCAATAAAGCGAAAACAATGTTTGTATTGATTTACATACCATCAAACTCGCCCTTTCAAAATGTGCAATTCAGAGGATTTTAGTACAGAGTTGTGAGATATCACCACAATCAATTACAGAACATTTTCATGATCCTGGAGAAGCCCCAGCACCCACGGAGCAGCCAGCCCCATTCCGTCTCCCACCCAGGCTCTGACAACCACGAATCGCCTTTCTGTCTATCTGGATTTGCCTGTTCTGGACTTTTCATATAAATGGACCCAGATGCGATGTGGTCTTTAGAGACTGCTTTTTCACTTAGTATCATGTTTTCAAGGCTCGTGCCTTGGTATGTATGGGAACGCCATTCCTTTATATGACCAAATAATATGCCATTGCATCGGCTGGACACAGTGGCTCATGCCTGTAATCCCAGCAGTCTGGGGAGCCTGGGGTGGGCACATCACCTAAGGTCAGGAGCTGAAGACTAGCCTGGCCAACATGGTAAAACCCTATCTCTACCAAAAACACAAAAATTAGCTGGGCGTGGTGGTACACACCTGTAGTTCCAGATACTTGGGAGGCTGAGGCAGGAGAATCGCTTAAACTTGCGAAACAGAGGTTGCAGTGAGCCAAGATTACACCACTGCACTCCAGCCTGGGCAACAGAGTGAGACTCCATCTCAAACCACAAGAAAGCAACAAAAATCTTTCTCTATTGCAGTTGAAAAAGAAAAAAAAAGATGTATACATATACACACGTGTCTGTACCATGGCATGGTTGTGCCATATTTTATTTATTCATTCATCAGGTGATAAACATTTATGCTTTTTCCATTTTTTGGCTCTTGTGAATAATGCTGCTATAAGCATTCATGTGCAAGTTTTTGTGTAGACATCTGTTTTAAGTTCTTTGGGGTCTTGCATTAATTTTAATTTTAAAAATATAGTGCATAAGAATGTTATTTACCTTGATAACTGGGTTTTTTGGCACTCCTTTAAAATTTGCACCTGGGGCTGCCAGGCACGGTGGCTCACGCGTGTAATGCTAGCACTTTGGGAGGCTGAGGCTTGAGCCCAGGAGTTTGAGACCAACCTGGGCAGCATGGCAAAACCACATCTCCAGAAAAAATCGACACACAAGGCTGGGCACGGTGGCTCACTTCTGTAACCCCAGCACTTTGGGAGGCTGAGGCAGGTGAATCACTTGAGGTCAGGAGTTTGAGACCAGCCTGGCCAACATGGTGAACCCCATATCTACTAAGAGTACAAAAAATTAGCTGGGTGTGATGGCACGCGCCTGTAACCTCAGCTACTCGGGAGGCTGAGGCAGGAGAATCACGAACCTAGGAGGCAGAGGTTGCAGTGAGCCGAGATCACTCCACTGCACTGCAAACCTGAGTGACAGGGCGAGACTCCATCTGAAACACACACACCCCAAAACACACACAACATACACACAAAATAAGGGGGTGTATGGTCTGTGCCTGCAGCGCCAGCTGCTTCGGTACTTGGGTACTTGGATGACTGAGGCGGGAGGATCACCTAAACCCGGGAAGTCGAGGCTCCAGTTAGCCATGGTCGAGCCACTGCACTCCAGCCTGGGTGACAGAGTGAGAACCTAGCTCAAAAAATACAAAGTAAATTTGCACCCAGGGCAAGTGCCACACTCGCCTCAACTCAGTCTCACCTTGCAAGTCTTGTTCCTTGCTGGCTGTGTGACCTTGGACACGTTGCTTACCTCTCAGAGCCCCGATTTCCTCCCCTATAAAATGGGGATAATCCTGGTACCTACTCAGAGTTGGTAGCAGAATACAATGAAGTGAAGTCGTGCTTACAGACCCCCACACTGTTCTCGGCACATGGCAGTCTTAACATATATTTTCCTACAGGGAGGCCTGCTGTCAGGCTGGGAGTGGGGTGGAAGGGTCCCAAAATGGCCATGCGCTTCCTCTGCCCTTGAGAAGAGCTAGCCCAGCTGTCTGCCTACAGCTCCCTGCTGCGGCTGCTCTCCTTAAGCAGCAAGCATTTTTTTTTTTTTTTTGAGATGGAGTTTCACTCTCGTTGCCCAGGCTGGAGTACAATGGCATGATCTCAGCTCACTGCAACCTCCACCTCCTGGGTTCAAGGGATTCTCCTGCCTCAGCCTCCTGAGTAGCTGGGATCAGAGGTGTGTGCCACCACGCCTGACAAATTTGTATTTTTAGTAGAGATGGGGTTTCACTATGTTGCCCAGGCTGGTCTCAAACTCCCAACCTCAGGTGATCCGCCCATCTCAGCCTCCCTAAGTACTGGGATTACAGGCATGAGCCATCACGCCTGGCCGGCAGCAAGCATTTTTTGCTCTCCTGTCTCAGCCTGATGCCCTGACAAGGTTCTTTTGGGGGTACGACCCAATGCTGCTCGCCTGATGGCCTCCCCCACTCCCAGCACCTTCCATCCCAGCTGCTCAGGGCCCCTCACCTGCGCTGCCCCTGCCCTCCCCTCTGCCCACTCCCATGGAAGGCCATAGCTCCCTGCCCCTCTCTGCTGCCATGAGGCCTGCACTTTGCAGGGCTGAAGTCCAAAGTTCAGTCCCTTCGCTAAGCACACGGATAAATATGAACCTTGGAGAATTTCCCCAGCTCCAATGTAAACAGAGCAGGCAGGGGCCCTGATTCACTGGCCGCTGGGGCCAGGGTTGGGGGTTGGGGGTGCCCACAGGGCTTGGCTAGTGGGATTTTGGGGGGGCAGTGGGTGCAAGGTGTTTGGTTTGTGTCCACCGGCCAGCAGGCAAACTCAACCCACGCGGTGGGGGAGGTGGCTGGCGTGGTGGACCCAGGCCGCGTGGCCCCGGGGCAGCCGAGCCATGGTCTCTAAACTGAGCCAGCTGCAGACGGAGCTCCTGGCGGCCCTGCTCGAGTCAGGGCTGAGCAAAGAGGCACTGATCCAGGCGCTGGGTGAGCCGGGGCCCTACCTGCTGGCTGGAGATGGCCCTCTGGACAAGGGGGAGGCATGCGGCGGTGGTCGAGGGGAGCTGGCTGAGCTGCCCAATGGGCTGGGAGAGACTCGGGGTTCCGAGGACGAGACGGACGACGATGGGGAAGACTTCACGCCACCCATCCTCAAAGAGCTGGAGAACCTCAGCCCCGAGGAGGCAGCCCACCAGAAAGCCGTGGTGGAGGCCCTTCTGCAGTAAGCAGCCCTTTCCCGTCCCAGCGCCCAGGGACAGCCTAGAGGGGCCCCCTCGGCTCCTAGGCATCCCCACTTCTGAGTCGAGTCCCCATGAGCTTCAGCCTTGAGCCTAGTTGCCGGCAGTGGGGACAGGGCCCCTGAGAGCCCGGGGTCCTCTCTTGGACATTTGAGCCTCCAGCCCTGAGCTGCTCCTCTCCAGAGTCCCACAACCCATGAGCCAAGACTTCAGCCCAGTCCTTGGGAAGGGGGGACATTTCCCGGGGGTCCAAGACGGGAGAAAAGGTGGGTGAATTCCCAAATCAAATGCCTGGATGACCGGGGGGTGGTGGAAATTTTTAGCCACTATGATCATTTGCACTCCCCAGACCCTCACTTCTGCCCTGAGTCCTCAGAGGGTAGGCTCTGAGGGCCAGGGAGCGCGGCCAGGGAAGAGGGCTCGAAGCTGGGGTTTTGGGGGTTTCCCTGGCTTCCCAGGGACTCATGCATTCAGCCAGAGAAGCCCAGATCCTTCTTACCTGAGGCAGACAGAGCCTCGAGGTGGGAGCTGGTCCCCTTTCCTGTGTGGCCACAGGCACCCCACCTCACCAGCAGGCGCCATTAGAGGCTCCCCGTTCCACATCCCATCCGCTGGTGGACTCCCCGTCTCCCGGAGAACTGGGTGGGTCCTGAGCTCGATGCCGCCCCTCTCCTCAGCAGAGCTGACCTAGTTACTAATTACCCACATGCTTTATTATTTCTCTTTTGTTTTATAAATTTATAAATGGTGAAAGGCTCTGATAAGGTCTGTGATCATTAACTTGTAGGAATGGTGGCCTGGAAAGATCTGGGCCAACCCACCTCCCACCTAGTACGGGCGGGGGGGCGGGGTGTGGGAGAAGGAAGGGTGGCCTGGGGGCTGCAGGGGCTCCCTGACCTCTACCCTACAGCGCCTTCTTGGGGAGGTTCGCTACTTCCTGGGCGCTGTGCTGAGGTTTCACGGGAATGATTTCCCTTCTCGTTGAGAGGAGCCCCGGGCAGAAGCTACTGATGGCTCTGCTTCACAAATCGGAAACTGGGGCTCAGAGTGGGGACGGAGCTTGACTAAGTTCACCCAACTGAGGGCCCACAGCTACTGTTTGGTGCTGTCAATTGCTATGACCGGGGGGCGGAGGGGGCAGAGGCCTGCAGGAGGTGGCCAGGGAGTCAGAGACAGAGTAGCCCCAAAGGTGCTCCAAAGGGGCCCATCTCTTTTCTGTCCAAGGTCCTGATCCCAGCTGGGGTGGGGGAGGGCTGGTAGACTCCTGCCTTCCCAGAGGCCTCAGGGAGCCTCCCGAGGGCCCCGGGACAGGGGGCAGGGGAGCAGCCAGGGCCCCCTGACTTGGCAGGAAGAGGAGGGCAAAGGACTCAAGAGCTGCAGGGGAGGAGCAAAGAGTCAGGCATCCCAGACCCAGGGCGAAGGCAACCCGGACGGGGTGGGGCTGGGCCTGACCTGCATGGGGCCCCAGATGGGAATGGGGGCTTTGGGGTGAGGGTGGGGGAGGGGGATGCTTTCTTACCTGGCTGATGAGCCCTCTCAGTCAGCAGCCCCCTTTGTGGGGGGGATGGTGGGGTTGGGGGAGGCTTGATCCACAGCATTTGAGGGGAAAGCAGAGGTCAAAGTGCTTCCTAGGGACCAGTAGAGACCTGGAAGCTGAGGCAGATACGGTAGAGAGAGAAAGAGAGGGGCCACCAGGGGAGATGGAGAGAGCAGCTGGGAGAAGCAGAACTGAAGAGCTGGGGGGGCGGGGGCTCAGACCCAGCTGGGAGACGGGGCACTGGAGAGAATGAGGCACCCCAAGCTTGCAAGGAGGCTGGAGTGCTTCCCGCTGCCCCGATTGGGTTTTCTTTAATGCTAACAGCATGCTATTTACTTTCCATTTAAATTTGAGATGTTGCTATAAATTATCAACCAGCTCCTTGTTCCTGCAGAGTTTATAACTAACTACCTGGGTTACTTATTGTTCAGGTAACAAAAGGGATCAGAAAACACCCTGAGTGAAAAAAAAGTGGGGCCTCTAGCCTCAGGGTTGGGGAAGGGGCCAGGGAGAGAGGGGCAGGGGGCCCCTGTTGAAGGGCCGGGCCGTCGGGGAGGTTAAGGCTGGGAAGACGGTGCAGAAGCAGAACGTCTAGTAGAAGCTGTTTCCTGGGAGAAGTCTGTGTCTGGGAAGAAGCCTGGGTGGGTCCTGGGTGCCAGGCCTCCCTGGGGTACCCCATGTTTGTGGCTACAGCAGGAACCTGAGCTCATTCTTCAGATCTCCCCCTTAGTTCCCTGCGTGACCTTGGGCAAGTCTGTTCTCTCCTTCTACCCTCAGTTTTCCTCCCTGGCCAAGGAATAAAATCTAAACTCCCTGCCTTGGTTTCATTCCCCTCCCTCCACCCACCAAATTCCCGGATCTCTGCCCAGGTCTTTCTCTTCCTCGCTTACTCTGCTGCAGTCATTGTGGCTTTGCTGTTCCTCAGCACCCCAAGCCAATTCCCACCCCAGGGCCTTTGCACATGCTCTTCCTCCTGCTTGGAACCTCTTTCCAGATCTTCCCATGGCCGGTTCCTTCTCCTGCAGCTCCCTGGTTGCTCCATCCTAAAGGGGGCCCCGCCTCCAGTCACTCTTCCACTGCTGTTGTTTTCTTTCTCTTGCTCCCTGTCATGACTTGTCATCATCTGATTTATCCATTTTCCATCTCCTGCTGTGAAAATAGAAGCTCTTCAAGGGCAAGACCTGTGTTGCCTTATTCACCACGTGTACCCTCCATCCAGCCCACTGGCTGGTGCACCGCAGGAGTGAATGAGTGACCAGGATTCTCTGAGGCCCTGAGGACATCCGTTGCCCTGTTAGCCAGGGCTCAGCAGCCTGAGACGTGGCCAAGGGAGAAACCTGGGACCCTGGGTTCCTTCCTGGGTGTCCTCCCAGGTCCCTTCTGTCTTCGATCAGCTCAAACTCCAACCTGTTTTTTTTTTTTTTTTGAGATGGAGTTCCCCTCTTGTTACCCAGGCTGGAGTGCAACGGTGCAATCTCGGCTCACTTCAACCTCCACCTCCAAGGTTCAAGCGATTCTCCTGCCCCAACCTCCCAAGTAGCTGGGATTACAGGCGCGTCCCACCATGTCCGGCTGATTTTTTTGTATTTTAGTATAGACGGGGCTTCACTATGTTGGTCAGGCTGGTCTCAAACTCCCGACCTCAGTTGATCCACCTGCCTTGGCCTCCCAAAGTGATGAGATTACAGGTGTGAGCCACCACACCTGGCCTTCAAACCGCAACCTTGAAGCTCTCTGATCCTGTCCATCAGGCAGCACCTGGGCACTGAGACCCAGGAAGACAGTAGCCAAGGGAAGACAGAGGATCTGATGTCCTTGACAAAAGCCAGCCCGCCTGCACGCTAATCCCAGCTCTGCCCTTTCTAGCTTGGGCAGGGGACTTTATTTTTCTGAGCCTCAGTTTCATCTGCAGGGTGGAGGTGACAATAAGCCTTGTCCACAGGGTTAAATGGCATGGCACTTGTAGAGTACACATGTAGTAAGTGCAATACACAGCACTTATTATTAGTGATCCCATTTTACAGATGAGCAGATTAAGGTTCAGAGAGGCAGTACCTTACCCAGTGAAACTCTTCCAAAGGACTGAAGGAAGGCCAGGACTTGGTCCCAAGTTCTCCTACCTCAGGCTCCATACTGCAATCTTGAGACCCCAGTCATTCCTGCTGTTCAACTTGACCATCAACTCACTTCCATGCAGTGCTTTGGCCCTCACCAAAGGCTTAGAAATGCCCTAAGCTCACTTCTTCCTCCCAGCCATCTCTGAAGTCTGAAATATCATTAGCCCCATTTCACAGATGAGGAAACTGAGGCACACGGAGGTTAAGCAAAGAATCAAGGCCAGCTCTAAAGCCCCCACACTGAGAAGTCAGCTCCCTCTCCAGATGTGGAGATGAACACCACAACCTTGCATGCCCTGAAACCCAAGGGGCCAGAGGGCAAAAGGCTCAAAGCCTTGGACGTCTGATCGACCCTGGAATGGGTAGGAGGAGAGGAGGATGTGGGTGGGTCTTCACCTCTCCTCGACTCTGCTGTGTGAGGCCAAGGGTCTCCAGGGCTGTTTTAAGATGATGATCATGACAATATTGTTCCGTGAGTTTAGCGCGTGCTGTACGCCAGGCCCTGCCCTACGTTCAGCCTCCCTATGTGAAGCTCATTTAATTTTCCCAGTAGCAGTGTGAGGTAGGGGTGTGTTTACCCCACAGTGCGGGGCAGAGGTGGGTCATGCAAGAGCGCATGTGGCTAGGTCGCAGTGATGGGACTGGAACCCACAGTGGTTTGACTCTCAAACCCATTAGAGTCAAAGCAGGAGATGCCTGGAGACTTGGCCTCTTAGTTCTTATTTCTTTTCTTTCTTTCTTTTTTTTTTTTTTGAGATGGAGTCTCACTCTGTCACTGGAGCTGGAGTATAGTGGCATAATCTTGGCTCATTGCAACCTCCACCTCCCGGGTTCAAGTGATCCTCCTGCCTCAGCCTCCTGCGTAGCTGGAACCATGGGCATGCGACACCATGCCCAGCTAATTTTTGTATTTTTAGTAGAGCTGGGGTTTCACCAGGTTGGCCAGGCTGGTCTCCAACTCCTGACCTGATATGATCCACCTGCCTCGGCCTCCCAAAGTGCTGGGATGACTGGCATGAGTTACCGTGCCCGGTCTTGGCCTCTTAGTTCTGAGCCCGGACAGTTGAAGAAGCTGCCCTCAAAAACAGTCAGGCCCATGGAGACTCTGTGTGTGTGTAAGAGACACACAGAAGAAGGCCGGGCGCGGTGGCTCAAGCCTGTAATCCCAGCACTTTGGGAGGCTGAGGTGGGTGGATCACGAGGTCAAGAGATCGAGACCATCCTGGTCAACATGGTGAAACC
Organism: Cebus imitator; assembly: GCF_001604975.1. Taxonomy (NCBI): domain Eukaryota; kingdom Metazoa; phylum Chordata; class Mammalia; order Primates; family Cebidae; genus Cebus; species Cebus imitator. The sequence continues at coordinate 1,803,277 of NW_016107749.1, forward strand.
CCGTCTCTACTAAAGCTACAAAAAATTAGCTGGGCATGGTGGTGCGTGCCTGTAATCCCAGCTACTCGGGAGGCTGAGGCAGGAGAATTGCCTGAACCCGGGAGGCGGAGGTTGCGGTGAGCCGAGATCGCGCCATTGCACTCCAGCCTGGCTAACAAGAGTGAAACTCCGTCTCAAAAAAAAAAAAAAAAAAGAGACACACAGAAGAGAGAGAGTGATAGAAAGGTTGGGAGTGGGGGGAGAGAGACATTGATTCAGTACGTTCTAGAAAAAAGTGGCGCAGGTGGCTTCTCCCAGAAAAGAGAAAGACGAGCCCTCTTGGCTCTCTGTCCTAACTGGCACTGAAAGTTCACTTTTTTGTTGTGGATTTGTTGCCCAACTCTATTGGGAACTGTTTAAAAAGTAGAACATTCGTAGAAGCTCATTGTAACAGCTGGCTGTCCATTTTCACATTCAAAAGCCTGTCCTCTGTTTCTAAGGATTGCGCATGTATTTGTGCAGGGTGGCTGGCCTTTATTTTATTTTCAAGTTCGGCTTAAATTTGATCTGGTTTAGGGGAGAGGGAGAGAGTGAGGGAAGGAGGGAGGGAGAGATAGAGAGAGAAACAGATGGACAGGGGCAGACAGTAAATCTTTGGTTTGAGCCCAGGAGAGGTCTGGTTAGAGGAAGACTGACCCTATTCTCTTTGGGGGAGAGCAGGGATGGAGGGAAGAGGCACGGGAGGGTGACGGCTGCAGGTGGGGGAGGGGAGGCACCGGGCTGCCTGGCTCTAGGATCAGATAAACATGTTTGCCGTGAGCACAAGGCTGGACTTTGTACGGCCCTTCCCTCCAAGCTCTGACTGACACCCAGCGAAGTGGGGAGGTGCAGGAGAGAGGATCCTAGAGCCCCCGAAAGAAGGCAGAGAGAGAGGCTGGAGAGAAGCCTGGAGGGTCCTGGCAACATGAAATATTCTCGAGTCCTAACTAGAACCCCTTGGACAAGTGACTGTGCCTCTCTGGGCCTCAGTTTTCTCCTCTGCGAAATGGGGATAGAGTAGGGTCTACTTCCTGGGGTTATAAGATTTAAGTGGCCAGCCCTCAGGACAGTGCCCAGCTTACAGTAAATTCTCAAGAAACATGAGTTTGCAGTTTTTTTTTTTTTTTTTTTTTTTTTTTGAGACAGGGTTTCACCTGTCGCCAAGGCTGGAGTGTCGTGGTGTGATCGCAGCTCACTGCAGCCCCGACCTCCCAGGCTCCAGTGGTCCTCTTGCCTCAGCCTTCTGAGTAGCTGGGACTACAGGCTTGTACCACTACACCTGGCTAATTTTTCTACCTTTTTGTAGAAACAGAGTCCCATTATGTTGTTCAGGCTGGTCTCAAACTCCTGGTCTCAAGCAATCCTCCCCTCTTAGCCTCCTGAGAAGCTGGGACTACAGGTGTGCACCACCGTGCCTGGCTAATTTGTTATTATTGTTTTTTATAGAGACAGAGTCTCACTAGGTTGTCCAGGCTGGTCTTGAACTACTGGCTCAAGTGATCCTACTACCTCGGCCTTTCAAAGAGCTGGGATTACAAGCATAAGTCACCACACCTGGTTTACAATTCAGTTTTAAATACTTTATATGTCAAGGTGGGAGGATTGCTTGAGCCTGGGAGTGTGAGGCCAGCCTGGCCAACATAGCAAGACCCTGTCTCCACCAAAAAAAAAAAAAAGTACAAAAATTAGCTGGCCATGGTGTCAGGTGCCTGTGGTCCCAAGTACTTGGGAGTCTGAGGTGGGAGGATCGACTGAGCCCCGGAGTTTGAGGCTACAGTGAGCTATGATCACGCCTCTGTGCTCTAGCCTGGGAGACAGAGCGAGTAGCCACTAAAAAGAAAAAGAAAAAGAAAAAGAAATATCATGTATGTATATATAGTATATTATATATTATGTAATTTTAAAAGTACACAAGGACAACAGAGAAAACCGCCCTTCTCACTCCCGTCCCAGCACCCTGTTCTCCTCTGGAAGTAACCAGAGTCCCTGTTCCTTGCATGCCCTCCGTGTTTTATATGTGCGAAAATATGCAGAAATCCTCTTTTACCTCACTTCAAGTTTTTCGTAAATAGCAGCACAGCAGACACACCAGATAAACTCCACTCCATCTGGGCACACACGGAGCTGCCTCAGTGGGGTTTTTCCAGCGGCTGCACTGAACAGACGCACCCTCATTTAGTTAATCAGTACCCTTTCACTGGGCTCCCCGGTAGCTTCCAATCTTTTGCTATGGCAAACAACGTGGCAAAGAATTGCCTTCTACTTGTGCCATCTGTCACCTGTGCCAATATTAGAAGGCTCAAATTCTAGAAGCGCATTGCTCAGTGAGGCAGGGGAGAGCACAGGCTTTGGAATCATGTAGACCCAGGTTCAAATCTTGAAATCCCAGTCTGCCTGCTTCACTGCTGCTGTGTTGAGCTGCATTTATCTGTGACTCTGTTGCCCAGGCTGGAGTGCAGTGACGATCTTGGCTCACTGCAACCTCCGCCTCCCAAGGTCAAGCAATTCTCCTGCCTCAGCCTCCCGAGTAGCTGGATTACAGGCACCTGCCACCACACCTGGCTAATTTTTTTTTTTTTTTTTGGTAGAGATGGGGTGTGGCCAGGATGGTCTCAAACTCCTGACCTCAAGAAATCTACCCACCTTGGTCTCTCAAAGTGCTGGGATTACAGGTGTGAGCCGCTGCGCCCAGCCTGTGACATATTAGTAACATAAGCTCAGCAGAGGGAGAGAGAAAGAGGCATGGACTGAGATAGAGCAGGACAGGAGAGAAAATCTCTATGGCTCAGGCAGTCTGGTCCTTTCTGTTCCCCCACAGGGAGACCCACAGTGAGCAGGGCCATGAGTCACAGGTGGCACTGGGTCCCTTGAGTCTCTGGTAGGAGGATCTCAGCCCACAGAGTGGGATTCCAGTGCTCACATGTGTTTTTAATGTATTTTTGGTACAATGAGGCCTCTGAATGTCAACTCTGTCATCTGAGACTCTGTTGAGAAACCAGGCACCTGCTCTGGTGCTGTGGGGAAACCGGCCTGGTCACAGCAAAGGGTGTAGATTTTCAGAAAGCGTTGATCTTGGCTCACTACAACCTCCACCTCCCAGGTTCAAACAATTCTCCTGCCTCAGCCTCCCAAGTAGCTAGGATTACAGGCTCCTGCCACCACGCCCGGCTAGTTTTTGTGTTTTTAGTAGAGACAGAGTTTCACCATGTTGGCCAGGCTGGTCTCGAACGCCTTACTTCAGGTGATCCGCCCTCCTTGGCCTCCCAAAGTGCTGGGATTACAGGTGTGAGCCACCACGCATGGCCTCAGGAAGGATTTTGACTTTGTGACTTTTTGCCCAAAAGGCTGGCTTAGAACTGAATCCTTTCAGGTGGATGGGACTCTGCTTGTCCTGTGACCCTGGGCAAGAGACAAAATGATGCAAATTCTCTGAGCCTCAGTGGCCCTGGCTATAAGACTGAAGAATCCATAATTCTTTCCTTGTATTCAGATTCAATGCCTTTCTTCCTCTAGAAGGTCTCCTTCGTCCATCCATCCATCATCCATCCACCTATCCATCCATCCATCCATCCATCATCCATTCACCCACCAATCCACCAACCCATCCCACATTTATCCATCCACTAGTCCATCCATCTATCTACCAATTCATCCACCCAACCATCCATTCATCCATTCACCCATCCATCCATCCACAGATCCATCCACCTACTACTATCAATCCATCCATCCATTATCTATCTACCCACCTACCAGTTCCCCAAATTCATCCATCATCCATCCACCCATCCATCTGTCCATCCACCCTACCCTGCCATCCATCCACAAGTCCACCCATCTATCCACCAGTTCATCCACCCATCCATCCATCCACCCATCCATCCATCTATTCACCCATCCATCCATCCTCCCATCCATCCATTCACCCATACATCCATCCATCCACCCACCTATCCATCCATCCACCCATACATCCATCCACCCACCCATCCATCCACCCACCCATCCATCCACCCACCCATCCATTCACTCACCCATCCATCCATCCACCCATCCATCCATCCATCCTCCCATCCATCCATCCACCCACCCATCCATCCATCCACCCACCCATCCATCCATCCACCCATCCATCCATCCATCCTCCCATCCATCCATCCACCCACCCATCCACCCACCCATCCATCCATCGACCCATCCATCCATCCATTCACT
>NW_016107749.1:1807749-1809480 GCF_001604975.1 Cebus imitator
CCATCCATCCATCCACCCATCCATCCATCCATCCACCCATCCATCCATCCATCCTCCCATCCATCCATCCACCCATCCATCTATTCAGCCATCCATCCATCTATCCACATATCTTCATCTGTGTCCATGCATCTGTGTATCCATGTTTCTAAACCTTTATCTGTTCCAGTGTCTGTGTGTCCATAGGCCTGTGTCTACGTTTGTCATATGTGTGCACCTACAAGTCTCTGTCCTCATGACCATGTGTCTGTGTCCCTGTGTCCTGGCATAAATGGCCATACCTCCCTGTCCCTCAGTCCAGGTGTAGGCCCCTGGGCTCCATATCTGCTTTCTTGTACAGTCCCCACCCTCAGGGCTGACAAGGATTCAGCACGCAGGACCCCAGCCCCACTTATGGTGAGGGACACCCTGCTGAGCAGACCCTGTCCTTGCCCTCCTCCAGGGAGGACCCATGGCGCGTGGCGAAGATGGTCAAGTCCTACCTGCAGCAGCACAACATCCCACAGCGGGAGGTGGTCGACACCACTGGCCTAAACCAGTCCCACCTGTCCCAACACCTCAACAAGGGCACTCCCATGAAGACGCAGAAGCGGGCCGCCCTGTACACCTGGTACGTCCGCAAGCAGCGAGAGGTGGCACAGCGTAAGTAATGACCCCACCCCGCGTCTTCCCTGGCAGGGCCCAGGGCTCTCCTCTAACTCCTAGGTGGGAGCTGGAAGCTTCAATATCCCCATCATACAGACAGGTAGATGGAAAGGAAGGCAGTGGGATTCAACCTGCGTTTATCACCTATTCTGTACCGGGCACTCTGTGGGACAGGAGTAGGCTTGGACCTGAACATCCAAAGATGGATGAACTGGGTCCCTGCTTTGTTTTCTTCCTTTCTTTCCTTTCTTTCCTCCCTCCCTCCCTCCCTCCCTCCCTCCCTCCCTCCCTTCCTTCCTTCCTTCCTTCTTTCCCTCCTTCCTTCTTTCTCTTTTCTTTTCTTTCCTTTTCTTTAGATGACGTTTTGCTCTTATTGCCCAGGCTGGAGTGCAATGGTGCAACCTCAACTCACTGCAACCTCCGTCATCCAGGTTCAAGAGATTCTCCTGCCTTGGCCTCCAGAGTAGCTGGGATTTCAGGCGTGTGCCACCATGCCTGGCTAATTTTTTATATTTTTAGAGACAGGGTTTCACCATGTTGGCCAGGCTGGTCTCGAACTCCTGACAACAGGTGATCCACCGGTCTTGGCCTCCTGAAGTGCTGGGATTACAGGTGTGGGCCACTGCACCCGGCCTGGGTCCCTGCCATCTAAGAGCCCATGGTTATTTAAGTGGGAGGGGGGAGAAAAGATCGTTATGATCCGGTGAGACACGTATTAGAATGGGACAACAGCAGCAGCGACAACAATAATGGCTACTAGTTATCAAGCATTTTTCGGGGTGCCTGATCCAGTGCAGAGTATTCCACAAAGCATTTCAGGGTGCTGAGCTGACTGTTGACAGGGGAGTAATCTGTTCTTCCTCAGGGAGCAGAGGTATCAGGAAGGCTCACGTTGTAAATATGACCTTTAGACTATGTCTTAAAAAAGTAGTTGAGGCCGGGCGCGGTGGCTCAAGCCTGTAATCCCAGCACTGTGGGAGGCCGAGGCGGCTGGATCACGAGGTCAAGAGATCGAGACCATCCTGGTCAACATGGTGAAACCCCGTCTCTACTAAAAATACAAAAAATTAGCTGGGCGTGGTGGTG
>NW_016107749.1:1809598-1814689 GCF_001604975.1 Cebus imitator
GGAGGCGGAGGTTGCGGTGAGCCGAGATCGCGCCATTGCACTCCAGCCTGGGTAACAAGAGCAAAACTCCGTCTCAAAAAAAAAAAAAAAGGAGTTGAATTTTGACCCAAGGAGATGCAGGGAAGGGTGTTTCAGGCAGAAGGAACAGCATCAGCAAAGGCTCAGAGGCGAGGTCTATGCTCAGGAAATCCTCCACTGCAAACTCAGGAAGAGCTGGGAGCCCAATACTCAGGCAATGGTAGTTTTCTTACCCGGGCCTCATACCCCACCAAATCCCGAGTGCCCTGTCACCTTTCAACCTCCATCCATGTGTAAATTTTTTTTGACATTTCTTTTATTAATTATCCAGGTTTTTTAAAAAATGAAATAGCCAGGCATAGTGGTGAGCTACAATCTCAGCTACTTGGGAGGCTGAGGTGGGAGGATTGCTTGAGCCCATAGGTTCGAGTCCAACCTGAGCAACATGGCAAGGTTCCTCCTCTAAAAAGGAAAGAAAGGGAAGAAAGGGAAGATAGGAAGGAAGGAAAGGAAAGAAAGGAGAGAGGGAGGGAGGGAGGGAAAGTAAAGGAAAGAAAGAAAGAAAGAATGAGAGAAAGAAAGGCAATACACATTTGGTTACAAAAACTAAGATAAACAGAATTTACAAGAAAAAAATGGATGCCTTTCCCCTAAAGCTGTCGCTGGAATTCCCAGACTGTTGTACGTCCTTCCAGAGGTATTTTCTGCATACAGTAGCAATAGCTATGTGATTTTCTTGCTCTTTTTCTGATTAATGGGAACATACTAGACACACTATTTGCACCTTCTGTTTTGTCTCTTGGAAATAAATCTTGTACATCTTTTCAAATTGGCACTGAGGGACTGATTGATCTCATTCTTTATAAGGGCTGCTGGCTGTTATTTAACTGGCCACCTACTGAAGGACTTTTGGGGTTTTTGCAATCTGTGACTACAACCAACTGCAGCAAAAAATATCCTTATTTATGTAAGTGCATGTTCGCATGTGACTGTGTCTGTAGGGTGAATTGCTAGAAGTGGAATGCTGGAACACAGAGTGATGCTTTAAAATCTTTGGTACATACTGGCATAGTTCCTTCCAAAGAAGTTATATCAATTTACACGTCCACCAACAGTAAAAATCACTGTTAAAAAAAAAAAATGTATGCAGGCCGGGTGTGATGGATGATGGCTGTAATCTCAGCACTCTGGGAGGCCAAGGTGGGCAGATCACTTGAGGCCAGGAGTTCGAGATCAGCCTGGCGAACATGATGAAACCCTGTCTTAACTAAAAATACAAAAATTAGCTGGGTGTGGCGGTGCTCACCTGTAATCTCAGCTACTCAGGAGGCTGAGACATGAGAATCACTTGAACCTGGGAAGCAGAGGTTGCAATGAGCCAGGATCACGCCACTGCATTCCAGCCTGGGTGACAGAGGGAGACTCTGTCTCAAAAATAAATAAATAAATACAAAAGAATGTATGTAATAGCTCTAATCCTTACTCTATAGCTACCCCTTATCCCAATTATGAGGGGTGTTCACAATCTACTGGGCTGTGATACACACTTGGAAAAACAGTACATTTTAATACTATTTTAATTTGTGTGATAAGAAACAATACAGTAAATCTAGATTTAGTTTCTGAGGAAAATAGAGTCTTCTCCTAAAACCATCACTAGAAGAAATTTTATAGTATTCAATAAAATGTGTTAAAAACAGAAACGTCATCAAGGACTTCAGCCTAGAGCCAAGAACACAGATGCAAACTGTGGCCCGAGTAGCTTCCCCTGGGGGATTTTTAACTTTTCAGGAGAAATTAGAGAATTTGAGATGCAGAGTCAATTTATGACTGAAGTATTAGAACTCTTTCAGTAACAAGGGATAGAATCCCATTCAAACTGATTTAAACAGAAAAGGGAACGTATGGACTCATGCATGTGAGGAGTCCAGGGCTGCTTCAGGCATGGCTAGATCAAGAGGCTGAAATGAGGTTCACACAGCATTTCTTGACTCTGTTTTCTTTTATGTTGGTTTCAATCTCAGACGGTCTCTCCTCATACAGGCAAAGATGGGTTCTGGAAGCTCTGGGCTGCCATCCCAGCAGCTTAGCAACCTCAGAAGGAAAAGAGCTCCTCTTTTCAGCTATTTTCAGTTGAATGACTCTTTTTATACTTCATAATGTAAACTTTTATTTATTTGGTTTTTTTTTGTTTCTTTGAGACGGAGTTTCGCTCTTGTTACCCAGGCTGGAGTGCAATGGCGCGATCTCAGCTCACCGCAACCTCCGCCTCCTGGGTTCAGGCAATTCTCCTGCCTCAGCCTCCTGAGTAGCTGCGATTACAGGCACACGCCACCATGCCCAGCTAATTTTTTGTATTTTTAGTAGAGACGGGGTTTCACCATGTTGACCAGGATGGTCTCGATCTCTTGACCTCGTGATCCACCCGCCTCGGCCTCCCAAAGTGCTGGGATTACAGGCTTGAGCCACCGCGCCCGGCCTATTTATTTGTTTTTTGAGATGAGGTCTTGCCATGTTGCCCAGGCTGGTTTTGAACTTCTGGGCTCAAGTGATACTCCTGCCTCAGCCTCTTGAGTAGCTGGGATGGCAGGCACGCACCACTGTGCCTGCTATAAGAGGAACTTTTTTTTTTTTTTGAGACAGTCTCGCTCTGTTGCCCAGGCTGAAGTGCAGTAGCACAATCTCACCGCACTGCAATCTCCCCCTGCCAGCACTCTGAGCCTCAGCTTCCTCATCTGTAAAATGGGGATAGTAAAAGTGCCAAATCAGAACAAATGCTAATGCTTACCTGCAGTCCTGTATTGAGACGGATTGTGAGATTATATCTTGGGTTGGTAGGAAAGCATTCAGGGATTGATTAGTGATGTCTGCCTTGGACACGGGTTAAGAGGGTGATGGCATATGTGCTGTGTGTCTGTCATCGCTGGATTAGATGATTTCTAAGTTCTAGCTGTCAGCTCCTCTGGTTCAGCACCCTGGCAACGAGAAAGAATCAAGGGCATGGTCAGGGGAACTGAATAGGAAGGTGAGAGTGGCCAGTACCCCATTCCTGGCTTTCTGTGCCTACAGAGTTCACCCATGCAGGGCAGGGAGGGCTGATTGAAGAGCCCACAGGTGATGAGCTACCAACCAAGAAGGGGCGGAGGAACCGTTTCAAGTGGGGCCCAGCATCGCAGCAGATCCTGTTCCAGGCCTATGAGAGGCAGAAGAACCCCAGCAAGGAGGAGCGAGAGACGCTGGTGGAGGAGTGCAATAGGTACCACGCGGGCGGGAAACAGCGCGGGCTTCATCTGGGCTGAGGCCAGGCCAGGGAAGGGGAAGGGACTCCAGGCCCTGGAAGAGGCTGTCCAGTCACTGAGATCTCCAGAGCTGGCTTAGCCTGGTCCAGAGAACGGAGAATACTTCAAGCTAACCCCGTTCCTAGCAGCCACCGGCACCCTGTACACCAAGCTAACCCTTCCATGGACACTCACCTAATTTTATTCCCTCTACAATCCTATGGCTGGTGTTTTGTTTTGTTTTGTTTTTTGTTTTGAGATGGAGTTTCACTCTTGTCTCCCAGGCTAGAGTGCAATGGGGTGACCTTGGCTCACTGCAACCTCCACTTCCCAGGTTCAAATAGTTCTCCTTCCTGAGCCTCCCAAGCAGCTGGGATTACGGGCGCCCACCACCATGCCTGGCTAATTTTTGTATTTTTAGTAGAGACAGGATTTTGCCATGTTGGCCAGGCTGGTCTCAAACTCCTGACCTCAGGTGATCCACTTGCCTCGGCCTCCCAAAGTGCTGGGATTACAGGCATGAGCCACCAAGCCTGGCCAATCCTATAGCTGTTTTGTGGACTTTATGAATGAAGAGACAGGTCAGAGAGGCTGTCACTTGCCCAAGGTCACACAGCAGAACTCGCACTGGAGCCCAGATGTGCCAGGCTCAAACCCGCAGGCAGGGCTCAGCTTCTCAGAACCTTTGCCCTCATGCCCAGGAGAGGGTTCCTCTGAGCCTGGCATGGAGGCTCAAGGGTGGCTATTTCTGCAGGGCAGAATGCATCCAGAGGGGAGTGTCCCCATCACAGGCACAGGGGCTGGGCTCCAACCTTGTCACAGAGGTGCGTGTCTACAACTGGTTTGCCAACCGGCGCAAAGAAGAAGCCTTCCGGCACAAGCTGGCCATGGACACATATAGCGGGCCCCCACCAGGGCCAGGCCCCGGATCTGCGCTGCCTGCTCATAGCTCCCCTGGCCTGCCCCCACCTGCCCTCTCCCCCAGTAAGGTCCACGGTGAGTGCTATGTGGGAACAGGGGACATGTGGGTAGGTGGGAAGGTTGGGGAGGATTGTCCCAGTGACAGCACTCACACAAACCTCAGCGCTTCTGTTGGGTTCCATTCCATTCCCGTCACTCCTTATCACTCTAGTTCACTCTGTCCCTTCGTCCCTTCCGCTCTGTCTCCATTCCATTCAATCCGCTCCTTTCCACTCTCTTCACTCCATCCCATTCCACTCCACCCACTACAATTAACCCCATTCCATTCAGGCCACTCCATTCCATCTATACCATTCCCCACCACTCTATTCACATACTCCATCCAACTTCATTCCATCAACTTCACTTCATCCATTCCATTCAACTTCACTCCATCTACTCCATCCAGCACCTCTCCATCCACTCCACACTCCACTCTGTCCAGTCAACTCTATCCACTCCATCCACTACATTCAACCCCATTGCATCCACTCCACTCCATCTACTACATTCAACTCTACTCTATTCACTCCATACTCTATTCCATCCACTTACTCCATACACTCCATTTAGCGTGACTCCATCAACTCCATCACTTCATTCAACTCCATTCCATCCACTCCACTACACCGATTCCATCCACTGCACTCCACGCATTCCATCCCCTCCACCCACCCACTCCACTCCACACCATCCTCTCCACTCCACACCATCCCCTCCACTCTATTCACATACGCCATCCACTCCACTGCACGCCATCCCCTCCACTCTATTCACATCCTCCATCCACTCCACTCCACACCATCCCCTCCACTCCACACCATCCCCTCCACTC
>NW_016107749.1:1815371-1839111 GCF_001604975.1 Cebus imitator
CCATCCCCTCCACTCCACACCATCCCCTCCACTCTATTCACAAACTCCATCTATTGTACTCCACACCATCCACTCTACTTCTTATGATTCCACTGAATTCAGCCTAACTTGATTTGGGTTACTTCAATTCATTCATTTCAATTCAACTAAATTCAGTTAAGTTCAGCTGTCTTTTACTGAGCACCTACCGCATGTAGAGGCATAGCACTAGGCAGTGGGGAGAATGGAGCTAATAAATGCAGTCCCAGCCTTCAAGGAACTGGGAGCAGCTGACCCAGGGTTTAGCACAAGGGAGAGGCACAGGCAGAGTTTGCTGGCTGCATAAAGACAGACAGGCAGCTGGCCTAAGCACACCGATGCCATTAGAATGAGGCGGGCTGGGGGCAAGGGAGGGCTGGGAAGTGGGTGCGGGGGCTGGACATCACTTCCCCTCCAGGTGTTCGCTATGGACAGCCTGCAACCAGTGAAACTGCAGAAGTGCCCTCAAGCAGCGGCGGTCCCTTAGTGACAGTGTCTACACCCCTGCACCAAGTGTCCCCCACAGGCCTGGAGCCCAGCCACAGCCTCCTGAGCACGGAAGCCAAACTGGTGAGTGTCCCTGCCTGTAGGAAAAATCCAACCTCATCTTTCCTTGGCAGGGAGATTCCCGAGCAGTCCCAAGGGAGGCCCTGTGGGGATGGGACGCCGCCCCCAACTTAGGTCAGCTTCCTCTCGTAGGTCTCGGCAACTGGGGGCCCACTCCCCCCTGTCAGTACCCTGACAGCACTGCACAGCTTGGAGCAGACATCCCCAGGCCTCAACCAGCAGCCCCAGAACCTCATCATGGCCTCACTTCCTGGGGTCATGACCATTGGGCCTGGTGAGCCCGCCTCCCTGGGTCCCACATTCACCAACACAGGTGCCTCCACCCTGGTCATTGGTAAGCTGGTGGGGATGGGTGGGTACCTGGGTGGGAGGCTCATGGGGCAACCTCAGGATCCAGGAGCTGGAAGAGCCAGTGGGACTCACTCATTCATTCATTCATTCATTCGACATGTATTTATCCAGTGCCTACTCTGGACCAGGCACTGTGCTACATCAGTGATACCTGATTGAACCAAATAGACCAAAATCTCAGCAACTCAAGTGGGGAGGCAGGCAGAAGGCCTAATACATCCATTCTGTGGTTCCTCAGAAGGTGAAGGGTCTATGCAAATTACAGCAGGGTAAGGGGACTGATTTTTTTTTTTAAATATCTTTTAGCATTATTTTTTCCTCATGATCACAAATCCTCTGCAGGCTAGAGGATTTGTTTTCTAAGTTTTTTGTTTTTTGAAGAAAAATTAAGCCCAGAAAGCCTTTAATTGCAGGTACAATTATGCAGAAGCCCAGAACATAAGATAGATAGGGCGCTGATGAGAGAGGGGAGCAGAGAGCTAACCCCAGGGTCTTGGCACTCCTGTGGAACCCCAGTTTGATGATTTTTGAACAAGTCACTGACTGCTTCTCCCAGTAGCCTAGATAAGGAGCTAAAGGCTCAGACAGGGGGAATGACTTGCCAGGGCCACTTAAATTAGTGGCAGGTCCCAGTGGAGGGCTGTTTCCTGACCACCCTGCCCCCTCCTTCAACCCATGGGTTCTGGGAGGGAGAGGTGGTGCCCCTAGGAGGCCTGGGAGTGGGTGGGGTATAATTGGGGGCCCAAGCTGATTCCTACCGCTTCCACTCCAGGCCTGGCCTCCACTCAGGCACAGAGTGTGCCAGTCATCAACAGCATGGGCAGCAGCCTGACCACCCTGCAGCCTGTCCAGTTCTCCCAGCCACTGCACGCCTCCTACCAGCAACCGCTCATGCCACCCGTGCAGAGCCACGTGACCCAGAGCCCCTTCATGGCCACCATGGCCCAGCTGCAGAACCCCCACGGTGAGCCCCCTGAACCCCACACAGAGGGAAATGACAGAGGTTGGCTGTCAATGGATGCAGGGGAAGGGGGTGCCTGGCAGGGGGTGTGGTCCGAGTTTGTCTCTGGGACAAGTGTGTTTCTGTGACTGAGGGTGCCTGCAGGCCAGTGTGTTCCCATGTTCATGCGTGTATCTGTGTGTGTGTACATGACTGTGTGGGCAGATCCCTAATGCGTGTCTGGGTGTTTATCAGCTATGCATGCATTTGAGGGTGCATGCCCGTGTTTCTCTGAAACTGTTAGGGCCATATCGATTTCAGAATCTACTATTTGGATTTTAGAAAGGTAATGTGGGGCCAGGTGTGGTAACTCACACCTGTAATCCCAGCACCTTGGGAGGCCAAAGCTGGTGGATCACTTGAGATCAGGAGTTTGAGACCAGCCTGGCCAACATAGTGAATCCCCATCTCTGCTAAAAGTACAAAAATTAATCAGGTGTGGAGGCACGTGCCTGTAGTCCCAGCTACTCGGGAGGCTGAGGCAGGAGAATCACCTGAACCCAGGAGGTGGTGGCTGCAGTCAACCGAGATTGCCCCACTGCACTCCAGCCTGGGTGACAGAGCAAGACTCTGTCTCCAAAAAAAAAAAAAAGAAAAAAGAAAAAGGGTCATGAAGGCTCACACCTGTAATCCTAACACTTTGGAGGGCGGATCAGAGCCTGGGCAACAGAGCAAGACTCTGTCAAAACAAACAAACAAAAAAAGGCTCACGAAGCCTCACACCTATAATCCCATCCGAGGAGGGCAGATCACCTGAGGTAAGGAGTTCAAGACCAGCCTGGCCAAGATGGTAAAACCCCGTCTCTACTCCAGCCTGGGAGTATAGGGCGAGACTCCATCTCAAAAAAAAAAGTCATTTGGTGGATGTGCCAGCTATCATGTAACACTCCCAGCAGGGTTTGGGACAGACCCCGTGATCAAAGCACTGCTATTTCTGCAGCCAAAGGCAGGATCTCCATAAAGCAGGTTCAACACACACATAACCATGTCAAGTTCAGGTTGGGTTTGCCACCAAATGAGCTCTAGTGCCAATCTTAAGGACATCTTTTGGTTTCAAAACCTTTTTGGAATTTGGGACTGGGTTGAGAGGTTTTGGACCTGTATATTTCTTTGTGTGTTCGTGGTTGAGAGTGCATGTATTTAAGTGCATGTTTTTATCTGAGTCACTGTGAGAATATGTGGTTTATGTGTGTTTTCTAGTGTCTGTGTGCCTCTTGTGGGGTCTATGTGTCTTCTGTGGGGTGGGTGGGGGTGCTGTAGGCAAGACATGGGGTTTATATTTGGAGAGGTGGCCTGGAGATGGAGGTACTGCTGTCCTCTGCCTTGTTCTTTGACAGGGACCACCTGCCTTTCTTCTAAACTACACCAGCATCAGCACTTAGTATATAGCACTTGTGTTTAGTACAGTAGCACCTGCGCCTAGTAGATAGCACCTGTGTTTAGTGGCACCTGCACTTAGTACATAGCACCTGTATTTAGTATGGTAACACCTGTGCTTAGTACATAGCACCTAAACCCACACCTCCCGTTCCCTTTCATACCTGCTGTCTCCAGGTGACAAGAGGAGCTGGAGTTGGTTCCTAGCCTCCTCCAGGCTCCCCCGCATCAATCCTAGCCGAGCAGGCCCCTGTAATGGGGAGAGGGTCTGTCCCTCTATCTGGAGCCCCCAGTTTTGAGAATCAGCCCTGGATCTCCAACCACTGCCCAGTCTGGCCGTTCAGCAAGGCCCCACGACCCTCTTTCCCCAGTCTTGAGGCCTGGGTCGGGGGCTGTCGGGGCTGTCAGGCACGTCTGCCATGTCTGTCCCTCTCTCTCCTGCGGCCAGCCCTCTACAGCCACAAGCCCGAGGTGGCCCAGTACACGCACACGGGCCTGCTCCCGCAGACCATGCTCATCACTGACACCACCAACCTGAGCGCCCTGGCCAGCCTCACGCCCACCAAGCAGGTAAGGCCTAGGTCTGCCGCTCTCCCTCGCCTGAGCCAGACCCCTCACCGCCACACTCCCGGGGCTCAGGAGTCTGCTCTGCTCCCCCAGGTCTTCACCTCAGACACCGAGGCCTCCAGTGAGTCCGGGCTTCACACACCAGCCTCTCAGGCCACCACCCTCCACGTCCCCAGCCAGGACCCTGCTGGCATTCAGCACCTGCAGCCCGCCCACCGGCTCAGCGCCAGTCCCACGAGTGAGAGGCCCTGGCCCCGCCCCATCCCTTACTGGCTCCGCCCCTTCCGTGTTGGTTCCGCCCCTTTCGTTGTTGTCCCCGTTGCTGTCCCCGTCGCTGTGGGGCAGTGCATGCAGCAGGCCTAGGGCTGCCGTGAGGAAGCCCCGGCAGGCATGGGGGGTGGGGTGGTGTTCCCGCCTCCCAGACACGGCCTGTGAGCCCATGAAGCCCAAAAGGCAAGGCGATCCCAGGAAGATGGGCCCACCTTACAGGCACATCTCAGGGACTAGGTTGAGGAAAAAGATGAAGTAATTGTTAGAGGCAGCGGCGGATGATGATAAGGACCAGGTCTGCGAGCCAGAGGCGACTCTTTCACGCGTTTGGTTTGGCTTGGCTCAGGGCTGAACATTCTTTGAAATTTGTTGCCAACATTTCAAAATCAGGAATTTTCACATAGAAATCCGGATTTCCAGCATCTTGGAAAACTGGAAAAATTCATATTCCCACATAACAGCTCACCACACCCCACTGCATCCACTCACATCGGCTCCAATGACCCCTGGCAGAGAGTCACTGGAGTTTGTAATCTATGATGTCATTGTCAGGAGTGGGCATTTGGAGTCAGGTGGCTGGCTCTGCACCTGCCTTTATGCAAGTTGCCCCTTTCTCTAAGGTTCCAGCCCCAGCTCTGGCAGCCGTCATGCCAGCCACTGAAGGCATTCTGTGTCCTGGCTCCATGCTTCACCTCGGGAGGCGTGTGCACAATCACCCCCATTTTACAGATGAGAACGTGCACACTTAAGGAGGGGAGGGACTTGCCTCGTCTCCCACAGCTACCAGGCAGCAGGGCCAGAACTCGAACCCAGGTCCAAACTCAAAGCCCATTCTCTTAACCATTTCCATCAGTCAGGGTTCTCCAGAAACAGAACCAATAGATTGACTTGAAGGACCTGGCTCGAGACTGCGGGAACTGCCTAGCCTGAAATCTGTTGCTAGGAACTCCCTCGAGAGATAGTTCTGCAGCCTTGAGGCAGAATTCTTTCTTCTCTGGAAATCAGTTTTTGCTCTTATGGCCTTCTGTTGATGGAGGAGGCCCACCCATATTTTCAGGGTAAACTCCTTTAGGCAAAGCCAACCGATTGTGGCGTTAACCACATCTACAAAGCACCTGCATTCACAACAGCACTTAGATTAGCGTTTGACTCAAACTCACCAAGCCAACATGTTTACAGCGGCCTGCCCCAGCATCTCACCGGGGCTTCTCCAGTGTTCCCACTAAGATGTACTGAGGCCACTCCCTGGGCGGCCCCTGAGCCTGGCTGGGAGGCTCCCCTTGTTAAGAACTGAGGGTAGAGGTTTGGCTTTGGGGTTCCTGTTATCTGCTGTGATCCAGGAGGTGTGGCCCTGCCTCCCCGTCCCGAGTATCCCTGGGGCAGGTGGGGTGGGTCCGGGTGTCTGTGCACGGCCAGCAGCCTCGTTTGCCTCCACAGTGTCCTCCAGCAGCCTGGTGCTGTACCAGAGCTCAGACTCCAGCAATGGCCACAGCCACTTGCTACCGTCCAACCACAGCGTCATCGAGACCTTCATCTCCACGCAGATGGCCTCTTCCTCCCAGTAACCACGGCACCTGGGCCCTGGAGCCTGTACTGCCTGGCTGGGGGGCAATGAGGGCAGCAGCCAGCCCTGCCTGGAGGACCTGAGCCTGCCGGGCTCCTGCTGCCCTTCCTGGAAAGCTGTGCCTCACTCTGGGCTTTGCTGTGACGCATCAGAAAGGGAGGGCTCTGAGGCGCCCCAACCTGCAGAGGGCTGCTCCGGTCACACACAAGGGGGCCATGGAGAGCATGAGCAGAGCCTGCTCCTGGCAGATGGAAGGACTGTCCCTGCTGCTTGGGATACGAAGGGGGCAGCCTGTGACGTGGGCACCCCCAGCCTGGGCCTGTGGTGAGCCCTGGGACCCCTACACCACTCTGGCAGCCACGCTTCTCAGGACACAGGCCTGTGTAGCTGTGACATGCTGAGCTCTGAGCAGCCCTGGGTCAGTGTGGCCTTGTTCTGCCACCTATGCACCCACAGGGCCACTCCATCCCGCCCCCACTCCTTCCAGCTAGGGACGCACATGCTCTTTGTACTGACCCTGTCGTCTACTCACATAGGCATTTCCTGGGTGGCTACTCTGTGCCAGGGCCTGGGGCTCCAATGTCCACGTCCAGGGGGGCTGAAGCTAACAGGGAAGGTAGGCAGGGTCTCCCAGCTTCCCTGGTCCCCAGCGATTCCCTCTCCTGGGCCCCAGGGCCTCCAGCTTTCCTGGATATCAGTTCCCAAGAGCATTACACCCCCGAGGCCAGCCCGGCCTCCTGCCTCTATGGGGAAGGCCGCTTCAGAGCTGGGAAGTCGTCCTTCCTCCTGTGGGAGTCTCGTGACCCGAGCCAAGTCCAGGTCCTGTGGGGCAGCTCCTGTGTCTCGAGGGTCCTGCAGACCCTGCTCTTGTTTGGGGAGAAGCTGCTGTGCTCAGAAGGTAGCAAGGCCCAAGCAGCTGGCCAGGCTGAGGCGCCCAGGAGAGGAAAGAGGTGACCCCAGAGCAGAGGAGCTGCCAGTGTGGACAGGACTAAGCTCAGGAGCCTGGGGCCCTGGCTGGCTGAGGGCACTTCGCAGCCACCAGGAGTCTGAGGTCCTGAGCACCACCAGGAGGGACACAGGAGCCTGTGAAGCCCGGACAAGCATGGCCCCGTGTCTCTGCGCCTGCTGCTGAGAACCTGGTCCTCGGAGCGCCACCATCACCCTGGGATTCAGGAGAAGGCCTGGGCGACCCGGCACCCCGGCAGCTTGTAGCCAGCTGGGGCGAGCGGCACATTTATTTAACTTTTAGTAAAGTCAAGGAGAAATGCGGTGGAAACGCCTTGCTTGTCCACAAATCATTCGGGGGGAGTTTGGGCAGGCAGAGGGAGGTGGAGGCAGGCCAGGGGCCTGCAAAGACGAGGCGGGCGTCAGCACCCACTCTCACACCCGTCTCTGCTTTTCTAGCTCTGCTGAGACTCTGGTGATGAAGCCAGATTTTACCTAACTTGGAGTTTCTATTTTTTAAAAAAATTTTGTTTTGGAGACAGGGTGTCATGGCACCCAGGCTGGACCGCAGAGGCGTTCCCGGCTCACCGCAGCCTTGACCGCCTGGCCTCAATGATCCTCCTACCTCAGCCTCACAAGCAGCTGGGACCACAGGCGCACATCACCATGCCTGACAAATTTTTGTATTTTTTTTTTAACAGAGACAGGGTTTCACCATGTTATCCAGGCTGGTCTGGAACTCCTGGCCTCAAGTGATCCCCCTGCTTCCGTCTCCCAAAGTGCTGGGATTACAGGTGTGAGCAACAGTGTCTGGCTGTCAGCTTCTACTTCTTGTTTTTTTGTTTTTGTTTTTTGTTTTTTTAAGACAGGGTCTCGTCTCACTTTGTTGCCTAGGCTGGAGTGCAGTGGTGCAATCTCGGCTCACTGCAACCTCCACCTCCTGGGTTCAAATGATTCTCCTGCCTCAGCCTCCCAAGTAGCTGGGATTACAGGTGTGTGCCACCACGCCCAGCTAATTTTTGTATTTTTAGTAGAGATGGGGTCTCGTCATGTTGGCCAGGCTGGTCTCAAACTCCTGGCCTCAACTGATCCACCCTCCTTGGCCTCCCAAAGTGCTGGGCATTCAGGCGGGAGCCACTGTGCTTGGCAGTGAGCTTCTACCTCTTGCAGAATGCCTCTGTCACAGGAAACCTAGTCCACGAGCGCTGTGACACTTCCTGAAGTCTTGGGTCGGGTGGAGAGAGGAGGATGTTTATTCAAAGTGTCTTAAGGTTCAGCACTGACAGAGGCAATACCCAGCTCGCTCTCAGTTTTGTTTGGGTCCCCTGACAATTGAGTTTCCATAATCTGGTCAGCTCAGAGACACCATCATGTTTGGTATATTCACAAATGCAGACAAAGGAAATTCTAGAAAGCCAGGGGTGAAAAAAATCTTTCTGTTCTCAGACGCTTCTGTGAAGTCTATGTGGACTAAGGGGAGAAGAACAGAAGTTTCTCTGGACCTTGGCATCTTGGGATCCCTTCTCTCATTTTCTAGAAATGGTTTCTCACGCCAGGCTAAGGAGGTGGTGGGGAAGGAGGTCTCCCTTCCCCTGCCCACCTCAGACAGTTCTAGGGAGATAGAGGTTTTACCACTTGGCCACTAGTCTCAAATAACCGGAAGGCTCCTTTTCCTGAGGCCATGCAATGTTCTGGAACCACAGGCCCCCAGCCCCCCATGGGAGCACAGACGGGCAGGCCGTGCTTGGGTTTCTCACCCGCAGCCACTTTTTTGGCCCGACTCTTGGGCAAGCCCTCATCACCATCAGGGTCTTACGGACAGTCTAGACTTGCCAGCCCAGTCCTTGAACTTGGAGAGGGAGGTGGGGCTTGGAAATGCCTTGTCCCCAGGCACCCTGTCGTTGGATCTGAGCCCTGTGCCCACAGCTAGGTCAGTCTGCAGGCACCGCCGTGCCACTCTTTGCTGGTGGGAATGGAGAGGCCTCACTGGCCTTCTTTGCCTTTTTCTTCTTTTTCTTCTTTTTGGTTCCAAGCGACACCTGGTCCCTGGTGAGCTCACCTGACTTCTGCTTCTGGACTGTGGCGGCGCTGGGGGCGGCGGTGGCGACTACCGCCACCTTCTTGGCTTTCTTTTTGGACTTCCTTTTCTCCTTTGCCTCCTTCTCCCCCGTGCCAGCGCCGTGGATGGCGGACACCTGCAGGATGTCCGACGCCGACACAGCTGCCTCCCGGCACCGCCGCCACTCCTCGCCGCTGTCCTCACTGCTGCAAGGAGAGGGCGCCCTGGGTTAGCTGCAGTCAGGGCTGCCTCACTGTCCTCCCTCAGTCCAGGTCACCAGAAAGCGGCCGCACAGGCAGGCAGGTAGCGGGTTCAGGCTTGGAAGTGGGACCAAACCGGCTTCCAACACTGGCTTTTGGGTCGAGCAGCCCTGTGACCTCCTGAGTGATTTAACCTCTCTGACTCTCAGTACCATCTACAAAAGGGGATCTTAACAGAGTCCAGGCCTCCCAGGGGTGTCCCAGGAGGCAACTATGATCAAGTGAGGTGTCTGGCCCAAGACAGGTGCTCAAAAGCAGTAACCATCCGAAGCTGCCACCAAGAGAGCTCTGCCCTCCCACTCAGCACACGTTTCTCCAGCTCCTGACGGCCCCTGCCTCGGCCTGGTCCTGACTGGCGTCTGCTTGGCCATTCCGGGGAACCCGCCAAGACAGAAGAGGCGGAGAAAGGAGGGCACGTGAGGAGAGGTGTGAGTTCTCACCTGGAGCTGGAGGGCGGGCGCTTTCGCTGGGGTTGGGGAGACTCTTCCTTCTCACGGCCTCCAGGGACAGACGTGAAGAAAAGGCGGAAACCTAAGATTCAAAGGGGCAGAGTCAAACAAAAACGAAACCAAACAAAAAAAAAGTAAAAGAAACAAAAAGAAAAAAAATTAAAAAAAGGAACAGTAACAACAACAAAAAACCCGAACAAACCAAAGGGGCAGTCAGCACTGCCAGATGCCAACCCCTCCACCCCGGTGCCAGGTGCTGAGGCTGCCCCGCCTCTGCCCTCCAGGAGCTCCTGGTCCACAGGCAAAGACCCCGGAATCGGTCCTTTATCTACAAAGTGATGCTGCGTCTCCCGAGAGTCATGCCGATGCCTGATGGAGCCAGTAGAGGGCGCGCTGGAGGGGAAGCCAGCAGCCACATCAGCTCAGCAAGCCCTCAGAGGCTTCTGGAAGCCAGCACTTGAGCTCCTGACCTAAGGCAGCCTTCAAAGTAGGAAATGCATTGGTACAGGACAGATGCGGACGGGTGACGCTGTGGAGGGCAGGGGTAAAGTGGTCCTGCTCAGGGCGACACAGATGAGGTCACCTTGGGCAAAGGAGTTCGTTTCTCAGGGCCTCAGTTGCCGTGTCTGTAAATGGGGACTTATCATAATACTTGCCTCACCACAGCAGCTGAGCAGATAAAAAGAATGGCGCAGTGGCTCACGCCTGTAATCCCAGCACTTTGGGAGTGTGAGGCAGGAGGATCACTTGAGACCAGGAGTTCAAGATCAGCCTACACAACATGGTGGAACCCTGTCTCTACAAAAAATACAAACATTAGCCAGGTGTGGTGGCGCATGCCTATAGTCCCAGCACTTTGGGAGGCCAAGGTGGGGAGATCACCTGAGGCCCGGAGTTCAAGACCAGCCTGGGCAACAAATTGAGACCCTGTCTCTAAAAAATAATAATAATAATAATTAGCCAGGTGTGCTGGTGTGTATCGGTGGTCCCAGCTACTCAGGCAGCTGACGGGGGAGGACTGCCTGGGTCTGGGACGTTGAGGCTGCATTGAGCTATAACCGCTCCACTGCACTCCAGCCTAGGTGGCAGAGCAAGACCCTATTTTGAAAAAAAGAAAAAAAAAACAAAAAAACTGTTTCGCCCAGCTCCAGACACACATTAGGTGCTCATTAAATGATAGCTTCTAGGAAGTCTAACCACTTACCATCATCCTCTGAAGCGACTTTCTGTACCTGAGCTTTTGTTGGCTCCTTTGCTACTTCTGAGATGGTAATGAAGCTGAGGGGAGACGAAATGGTTGATTTAAGATGATATTTTTGGATAACAACAAAAACAATTAAAAAATTTTTTTTCAAGTGGAGAGGATGGGGCATGTGATCTTAAATGCAAAAGCAGAAAGCATGCTGGCCTACTAAGAGGGCTGACGGTACAGCTGTAACATGCTGACCAGCCTCTGCCATGCAAACCGCACTGCTTCATTTGTTTAAAGCCCACAGTGTTGAAGTTTTAAAGATACAGTAAAACAAAACGAATGCAATTTCAAATAGGGCATAGAGATATAACGGCAAGAGGAATGGAAAGACCTAGAAGTGTGGTCAGGAAGTCCTATATACTCATTAGAGAGAGAGGGCATACATTTTGCTTTGAGCTTCCTAGCAGCAAGCATGAAAAGGGAAATATGACCAATCTAGAAAACTAATTCAGAGGACAGCTTCTTGAACAAAGCAGACTTGTTTTAAATTTTTTTAATTAAAAAAATTGGAGGTCATTGTAGACATGCAGTAGCAACAAATAATACAGAGGTTCCACAGACCCTCCACCCATCTTCTCACAATCGTAACACTGTGCCTCCTTACAGTACAATATCATAACCAGGCAACGGAAATGGACTCAATTCCCGGACCTTATCCAGACTTCAGAGACCTGGGTTTTGAATCCTGGTTTTGTCACGTATTAGCTGTGTCCCTTAAGCAAACGACTTTACCTCTGTGAGCCTCTGTTATCCAACTGTGCAGTGGGAATGAGGACAGTCCCCACCTCTTAAGGTCATCACAAGGACTGAAGGAGAAAATGGCTATCAAGCACTTGTGGCGCATGGTCTGGCCACAAGTAGTCGCTCAGTAAATGGTAGCAATGACGATGCTGAAGATGATGACTGCCACCAAGAAAAGCTTTGGCCGTCACAGGATCTCTAACTTAAAAATACGCTGCGTTTCTCTAGAGGCTCAAGACCAGGAAGCATGGCTCTGGTGAACACGGATGGAGAAGTCGCTGTGCACAGCAGAGAACAAGGCTCTCAGCAATGCCCTCAAAGCAGACACAGCAATGCCCTGGGTGCCTTCCCTAACCGCCCTTCCTGTATGCCAAAGGCGCCCCCAAGCCCTGTTCAGGAAGAGCAACCTGGGGGGAGGAAGCAGAGACGCCGCCACCCAGGCACCTGTTCCTGACCCACACAGTGGTTTAATGCTGGCTGGCCACCAGGGGCAGCTGGCAATGTCTGGAGACAGTTTTGCTTGTCCCAACTGGTGGGGTGAGTGCTACTATCTTCTAGTAGGTAGAGGCCAGGGGTGCTGGTAAACATCCTATGATGGGAAGAAGGACAGACCCTACGGCAAATGCTAGTCAAAGATGCCAGCAGCGCCAAGGCTGAGGGCGACTGACCGAACACGGGGGCCAACTGTGGTATCATTTACATTTCTTTTATTTTTTTGAGATGGAGTCTTGCTCTGTCACCCAGGCTGGAGTGCAGTGGCATGATCTCGGCTCACTACAACCTCTGCATCCTGGGTTCAAGTGATTCTCCTACCTCAGCCTCCGGAGTACGCTGGGACTACAGGTGCGCGCCACCATGTCCTGCTAATTTTTGCACTTTTAGTAGAGATGGGGTCTCACCATCTTGGCTAGGCTGGTCTCGAACTCCTTACCTCAAATAATCCACCCGCCTTGGCCTCCCAAAGTGCTGGGATTGCATGCGTGACCCACCACACTTAAGGTATCATTTAAATTTCTTTGGAGAAACATGGAAATGCTGCAGGGAATATTCTAACCATGGCTGATGGCATTTCTACTGGAGAAACATCCATGGTGGCTCAGTGCAATGCCAAGCAGGCCCTGTTCAGCCTGAAGCCAGAGAGTCACAAAGAAAAACTGTGCTCCCACAGGCTGAAATGCAACTGCCTTCCCAAACACCTCCCCTGCATTCTCGAATTGAGGGGACTGGCCCCAACCCTATGGGGGTTCAGGCTGCGGAGCTCTGGCCATCATTCTGTCTCAGGAGAAGAGCTGGTTCACACTTTGGGAAGGCTCATTTGTCCTTTTTGATATCTACTCAATTGGAATGACAATGGCCCCAAATCCTGCCTCAACTCCCTTGGAAACCCTGCCAGGGCTCTGCCAGTGAGGATGGGACGTGGACCAGCGCATCCCCAGACCTGTTCCACAGCTTGTGGACTGGTCTTCCGTGAAACAAAGGCCCTGAGGCTACATGAGTTTGGAAAATGCTGGGCTAAACAGTTAACACAGGTCTCTTCCCTACAGGAATTCTCAGAGCCTTGAATATACTGCTACGAGTTGCAGTCTGCAAGGACTCATGGACGTACGTGGATTGCAGTGTTTCTCACACTTCTCTGGACCTCCGTGTCTGGGGAGAGCCTCTTCTAGAAAAAAGAACCTCTTTTCCTCTAGAGCCACGCTTCGGGCTAATGCTAGAATACAAATGTTTGTGTCCTCCCCAAATTCTTATGGTGAAATCCTCACCCCAGCTGGGCACGGTGGCTCACACCTGTAATCCCAGCATTTTGGGAGGCCAAGGCGGGTGGATCACTTGAAGTCAGAGGAGTTTGACACCAGCCTGGCCAACACGGTGAAAACCCATATTTACTAAAAATACAAAAAATTAGCCAGGTGTGGTGGCACATGCCTATAATCCCAGGTACTCAGGAGGCTGAGGCATGAAAATCGCTTGAACCCAGGAGGTGGAGTTTGCAGTAAGCCGAGATTGCGCCATTGTGCTCCAGAGTGAGACTCTATCTCCAAAAAAAAAAAAGAAGAAATCCTCAACCCAAGGTCTTAGGGTTAGGAGACGGGGGCCTTTGAGAGGTGATTAGATCATGAGGGTGGAGCCTTCATGAATGACATTGGTGCTCCTATAAAAAAGGCCTGAGGGAGACCCCTCGCCCATTCCGCTATGTGAGGACACAGTGAGAAGGCGTCATCTGTACTGGGAAGAGGGCTCTCCGCAGACAACATGGAATCTGCTGGTGCCTTGATCTTGGAATTCTCTGCCTCCAAAATGTGAGAAATCCATTTCTTCTGTTTATAAGCTACCCAGTTTGTGGTATTTTCTTATAGCAACCCATATGGACTCAAACAGGTGGTATTCCTTGGCACCTACTTTAGGAATGCCAACCTGAATCCTTACCGACTGTGTGGTCAACCTGTGCTGAGAATGTAAGACAGAGACCTGGCACAGAGCCTGGCACACAAAAGGCACCCAAGAAATAGGAACATTGCCCTCTTGTGGCGGGAATGAGCTTCTTGCGGTTCCTCTTATTCTCATGGTTGCAGGGGTTAAGAACATGGGCTTGGCTGGGCATGGTGGCTCACACCTGTAATCCCAGCACTTTGGGAGGCCAAGGCAGGCAGATCACTTGAGGTCAGGAGTTTGAGGCCAGCCTGGCCAACATGGTGAAACCCTGTCTCTAATAAAAATACAAAAATTAGCCTGGTGTGGTGGTGGGTACCCGTAATCCCAGCTACTTGGGAGGCTGAGACACGAGAATCACTGGAACCTGGGAGGTGGAGGCTGCAGTTAACCAAGACTGTGCCACTACACTCCAGCATGGGTGACAGCGTGAGACTCCATCTCAAAAAACAAAACAAAACAAAACAAAACAACACAACATGGGTTTGGAGTCAGATGCACTTGGGTTTCAGGCCCAACTCTGCTCCCTCCTGGGTTTTGAATTCTGGCTTTGTCATTTAGTAGCGGTGTCCCTTGGGCAGATGACTTTGCCTCTTTGAGCCTCAGTTACCCACCTGTACAGTGGGAATGGTAACAGTCTCTACTTCTTAGGGTCATCACAAGGATTAAATGAGAAAATGGACATCAAGCGCTTAGCACAGAGCCTGGCTACAAACAGTTGCTCAGTAAATGGTAGCTATGATGATGACTTCAGGCAAACATGTCTCCTTGCTGACAGCCTGTTTCCTCACCTGGAGAATAAAGGTAACAACAGGACCCACATGATAACGTGTTTTATGAATGCAGTGAGGTGACATATGCCAAGTGCCTGCCTGGACACCGTGAGCTCCCAGCCAGTGTGAGCCATTGCTGTTTGTATTAACAAGGGCAGGAGAGGAGAAACTCCACCGGTGTTTACCTGTCCAGCAGGGCTCCCAGCTTCTTGGCTACGTGGGCTCGGAATTCGGGGGTGGTCTGAAGCTCGTTGCCATCTTGTTCATGTTCATCCACCTTAGGCCTACGACACACACAAAGAGACCTCACTTCCTGCCGCTCAGGAGCTGCCCCCATGAGCGTGGGGACCATGTGTGTCTTGTTCACCTGGATATGCCAGGGGTCTAGCCTAGCATCTGGCACACACAGGGGATCAGCATTTGTTGAATGAATAAGTGAAACTTGAACCCAAAGAGCACAGTACCTGAGACTCGGTTGGGAGGTTGACAACTGGTTATCTGTAGCACCTGTGGAAAAACGGAAATTGGGACATTTATAGAGGCAACAATGACAGTAAGTACAAACGTGTGCCAGGTACTATGTTCAGCAGCTGAAAATATATATCACTCATACACATACATGGATCACTCATTTATATTTATATATAACTTCAAACAGTTATATACCTATAACTTAAAATAGTTACATATGTAAGTTATATACGTAACTATTTATATAACTATATTTTATATGGTTATATATAACTTAGTTGTATAACTTAAAATATATATGCACATGGGTTTGAGGCCTAACTCTGCATTTATAGAAGAAATTTACAGAGGAAAAATGACAAGTACAAACGTCTATCAGGCACTATGTTCAGCAGCTGAAAATATATATCACTGATAGCTATATTTATATATAACTTAAAATAGTTATATACCTGTAATTTATATAAGTATATTTTATATAGTTTATATGTAGCTTAAGATAGTTATGAACCCATAACATTATATAAGTATATTTTATATAGTTGCATATATATAACTTAGTTATATAACTTAAAATAGTTATATATACACCTCAGGGTGTGAGAGAGAAGTGAAACTTAGCTCTGAGGTTTCTGACTTAACTAACGAGTTATGTATATAACTTAAAATATATATAGCACATATAACTCAGTGAATCTTTCCAACAACCCGATTGGAGGAGTTACCATTATCCTGTTTTGCAGAAGAAACGTCAGAGATGTAAAATAAGTTGGCCAGAGTCAAATACCTATTAAGTGACAGGGTTGGGCCGAGGACCCAGGCCACTTGGCTCCTGAGCCCCTCTTAACCACCATGCTGTGCTGGATACTCCAGTTAAGTATAACGGCACTGCACAGTTTAGTGCCTGCCTGGCTGTGTGCTAAGTGCCGTGGAGGAGAGAGAAGATGGCTCTTTTGTAGATCACATTTTTCAAACCAAAACACTAAGGATGTCTGGCCTTTCATTCACTCAAACCAAACACTGAACGCCTCATATTAGCCAGGTGAAACTGCTGAGCAACTTACTTGAATGTCACTGTCTGCATGGAGCTTACATTCTAGTTGGTGGAGAGAGATGACAAACACACGTACATAAACAAAATGTAAAGTTGGATAATGGTAAGTGCACAGAAAAAAAAACAGAAACAAAGTAGGGGAGGGAGGTGGGAAGCACTGGGCTGGGGACTGTTATATAAAGGTGGGTAGAAAGGGCTTCATTTGAACAGAGATTTGAGAGAGGAGGGGAGTGAACCAAATAGACATGTGGGACACAGCCTTCCAGACAGAAGGGAAGAGCATCTGCAAAGGCCCTGAGATCAGAGCCTGCTCTGTGTGTTTAGAACAGTGAGGAGGTCAGCGTGACCAGGACCCAGCCAGCAAACTGGGAGCGGCAGAGATGGAGAACTCACGGGGGCCAGATCACGAAGGGTCCTGACATGGGCCAGTGGGAGGACCTGGGCTTTGAGGAGGAAGAACTCTGAAACTGAGCAGAGGAAGGACATAAACTGACCTGGGTTTTCACAATACATCTTTGGCTGCTGTGCCGCACGGCACTGTTGGGGTAAAGGCAGGAACACGGAGTCTGCTGCAATAATTGAGCTGGTGAGAGGTGTGGACTCCAGAGAGATGCACTTGCAAGATGGAGTCAATAGGATTCACTGATGAACTGACCTCAGGGTGTGAGAGATGAGTGACAGTTAGCTCTGAGGTCTCTGACTTAACTAACGAGACAAAACGTGCTTCCGTATTTAAGGGGCCAACTGAACAAAGTGGACACTTGGTAGCTCCAGGCCCAGTGGAGGGCCGTGGTGTGTGAAACAGCTCCCTGGGGGCAGGCTGTGTTTATGTCATCACCCACACGCACTGCATCTGTGTCCTGGTACCTTGTGATTTATGTCAGTGTCCTCCAGAGCACAACACAGGATGCAGAACATGCTCCTGGAGGCGGGTACTGTGGGGGCCCGGACGGACAGTCTTTAAGGACCTGGTGGTCTTCAGCACATAATCACAAGAAGAGCATCTCTTCCAGCAAGACTACAGTGTGGTGAGGGTGAGGTACTGTCATGGAACAGAACAGTATTACAGAGGAAGACAGTTCAGCCGAGTCCTGGCTCTGCCACCAAGCTGTGTGATGCTGGGCAAGTCACTTTATCTCCCTGAGCCTTGGTTTTCTCATCTATAAAATAGGAATACGATGACCAGCCTTACGAGTTAGTGTTGTGGAGATTTTGTTTCCACGCCCATCTCCTTCCTGGATTTGTAAGCTGCTTGAATACATGGTCTGCCTCTTTTTTTTTTTTTTTTGAGACGGAGTCTTGCTCTGTCACCCAGGCTGGAGTGCAATGGCATGTTCTTAGCTCACTGCAACCCAACCTCCACCTCCTGGGTTCAAGCCATTCTGCTTCAGCCTCCCGAGTAGCTGGGATTACAGGCGCCTGCCACCATGCCCAGCTAATTTTTGTATTTTCAGTAGAGACAGAGTTTCACCATGTTGGCCAGGCTGGTCCCAAACTCCTGACCTTGTGATCCGCCCGCCTCAGCCTCTCAAAGTGCTGGGATTACAGGTGTGAGCCACCACGCCCGGCCCAGTCTGTCTCATTTTATCTTTGTATCCCCAGATCCTGCCGTGGTATCTTGGTTTGAACTAATTGTCGGAAAAATAAATCAAAGTAGATGCTACTATAAAATTAAAGTGATTTGAGTGACCAATTCATCACTGGATTTAAAAGCTGCATCTAGAGGTTACATAAATAAAGTAGTGACTATATTTCCACATAGTCATGGACCAAAGGGTGGGAGTTTTGACCACAACAGACACTTGTCCATGGCAGAGAGGCACGGCAGCAATGAAGAGCACGGACTTGGAGTCAGGTAGGCCTGGATTTACGCCTGCTTCTGCCCTTTACAAATTGGACAACCTTGGCCAAGTTATTTCACCACTACGAGCATCAGTTTTCTGTAAAATGGAGCTAATACACCCTTTTTGGTATTGCTGGGAAGATGAAAACGGACAACAAATACAAAGTGATTAGAACAGGGGGCAAAAAGTAAGTTCTCAACTCCTGGTGGCTATTATTAGAAGCACTCTAATGATAATATTATTATTATTAGAAGAATGAACTCCAGGCTGGGCATAGTGGCTCATGCCTATAGTCTCAGCACTGTGGGAGGCCGAGGCAGGCAGATCACCTGAGGTCAGGAGTTCAAGACCAGCCTGGCCAACATGGTGAAACCCCATCTCTACTAAAAACACAAAAATCAGCTGGGTGTGGTGGCAGGCACCTGTAATCCCAGTTACTCGGGAGGCTGAGACAGGAGAATTGCTTGAACCCAGGAAGCGGAGGTTGCAGTGAGCTGAGATCGTACGTCTGCACTCCAGCCTGAGCAACGGAGTGAGACTCAATCCCAAAAAAAAAAAAAGATACTCCAAATGTCCAGCATCTTGCCCAGCACACAGTAGGTGCTCAATAAATAACAGCACCTCTTATCAGCAGCTTCATCTACTTTGATCAGCAGGAGATTTTATGATGTCACAAAAACAATGAGTTGTAAAGCTGATACCTTGGATACCACTTCTCATGTGAACATCTTTTCATTCGTCGGTCAAAGTTTGTTCATATTTGAGACTCAAAACAACTCTAGGAATTGGATGTTTTATAGATAAGAAAATTGTAGCTACTGAAGTTATTTGTCCAAGACCAGCACTTCATATCAAGTCAACCTAACACTGCGACTGGAGTGGGAAGCTGCTAGAATCCCAGCCCCCTCACTCATTAGAGAGGTGTGTTTTGTGCAAATTCATTCATTCAATAATCATTTTCCTGAGTCCTGAAGATACTGTGGTAAAGGGATAGGTGAGAGTCCAGCCTTCATGAAGCTCACATCATGGAACCTCTCACTCAATAAATCCTTGTGGGGCAAGTATAAGCCAGGATTGACTTAACGTGTTGGGGATGCAGGGGTGAAAGAAAAAAAAGATCCAAGAGGCAATTGTAGGAAGGAAGAAAAGCACTATCTATGAAGGGAATCACACGAAGTATGATGATGGCAAGGAGAATGCAGGTAACCCAGACTTGAAAGATGGAGAAAGCTCTCCTAAGAGGTGGGTGGTGTCTTAGCCATATTAAAAAATGAAAAAGAAGGCCAGGCGTGGTGGCTCATGCCTGTAATCCCAGCACTTTGGGAGGTCGGGGTGGGCAGATCACGAGGTCAGGAGTTTGAGACCAGCTTGGCCAACATGGTGAAACCCCATCTCTACTAAAAATACAAAAATTAGCCATTGGGAGAGAGTCATTTATACTCATCCCTGATTTAAAATGTGCCACACTAATTTTTAGACCCATCTCTAGATCTGGTATAATGTATTAACAAACAAGTACATACATCGCAAGTTTGGTTGTTGACTATCACGATACTTAAATTTCGGTATCATTGGTTTTCTTTGTAATCTTATATGTTGCATTTCATGCATTTAGAACATTATTCTGAGAAGAAAATCAGGCTTCACCAGCTGCTACAGAAGGACATGGCACAAAGCAAGGTTAAGCACTGCTGCGTTTGTTTGAAAGGACTTACAAGCCTTTTGTTGATCCATTCACTGCCCTCCTCTCCCTTCCTTCCCTCCTGCCACACTGCACTTCCTGTGGGTAGGCTCTAAACTATAGTCTGTTCTCTCACCCCCTAGTACCATAACCGCAGTTTTCTCTACAACTTCTATACACAGATCTGCCTTTCCATCTCACTCATTAGCAGTGGGCACTTAAGCAAGGTACTCACATCTCACTGTACCTAAATTTCCTCATCTGCACAGTACGGGTAGTGGCAGTACCCACCCCGTAAGGTTGAGAAGTAATGGAGATAGATGATGTGCTACAGTGCTTGGCACATCTCAAAGGCCCAAAACATGGTGGCAAATACATAGTTGGTCTCTCCACATGGACTACTTTCCTCCTCCTGCCTCTTAGTCTTTTTTTTTTTTTTTTTTCAAGACTGGGCCTCAGTCTGTCACCCAGGCTGAAGTGCAGTGGCACTATCACAGCTTATTGCAACCTTAACCTCTCCCTGCTAAGGTGATCCTCCCATCTCAGCCTCCCAAGCAGCTGTCTTTTCTTCTTTCTTTTTTTTTTTTTTTTTGTAGAGATGGGGTTTCATCCTGTTGCCCAGGCTGGTCTTGAACTCCTGGGCTCAAGTGATCCTTCTGCCTTGGCCTTCAAAGTGCTGAGATTACAGGTGTGAACCACTGTGTCCGGCTTGTTTTTGCTTTTGCTTTTTTTATTTTTTGAGACGGAGTCTCACTCTATCACTCAGGCTGGAGTGCAGTGACGCAATCTCGGCTCACTGCAACCTCCGCCTCCGAGTTCAAGCAATTCTCCTGCCTCAGCCTCCTGGGTAGCTCGGATTACAGGCGTGCACCACCACGACGAGTGTAAATGACTTTTTCCCAATATCTTATTATTGATAAAAGGATATATTGATATCTGTATCTGCAAAGAGTGTAATGAGATATGAAAATCTGTGACTTCTGTTGGGATAAAGTAACAGTAGCGTCTCTTTCCATCAGGCAAGCAATAAGCCAGAACTTATTGCAACACTTTTTCATTCCAAATTCAAGAGCCCGCAGGATTCTACCCATGATTAGGTCCCTTGATGTTGAGGGGTTCTGTATTTATTCCCAGGACACTAGAGAGTCGCGGTCAGAGTGATGTGCTGGACACTGCTCGTTGGCAACCTCAAAGGTGGGAGAATGTGTTGGAGGGAGGGAAAGGCTGGCTGCAAGAATATCGGGAGGGGGCTGTTGCAGTTAACGCGAAGAAATGGCGGCCTTCCCAGTGTGCGGCAGAGGACAGACTCAAAGAGGCAGAGTCAAGACATTTAGGTACCTCCGTATCCCTGACTGGGATAATGAAACACCCTCCCTACTGCACCTGCCCATGCTTTCAATCTGCACTACACCCAGTCCCTGGAGCTGTCTCACGGAAGGAAGTCGAGTTGCAGTGACTCCCTCCTCACCATCCATCCTCTCAGGCTCCAGGGGAAGATCCCATGCCCTTCAGCCAGTCTCCCCAACCATAGTCCCCTACCGGCTCTTGGCTTCACTGCCCCGTGCGGCCGTTGCTCCAAGCCCCAGGCCGGTATTGCTGCCTCGCGGCACCGCGCCAGCTCCTCCGCGTCGCTACTGCTTTCCGAATCGCTCATAGTGTCATTGGGCGCCGCCATCTTGAACTACCGCAAAGGATTGTGGAGAACACCTCCATTATCAACCCTCCAGCACGACCTCACATGAGAGGAGAGGCGCGTGGCATTGTGGGGATTGTAGTTTTACTACTCGGCCCGCCATTGGCCGTGACCTGTTCTGGGTTGGGGATACCGGGTGGGAATGGGGAGGTGGGCACTTCTCAAACGCGAGATCTAGAAGGGCCTAAGAGATTAACTTCTCCAATCTTTTATTGATAAAGGGATCTCCGTGGGGGAGGGAATCTCCTTAAGGAGTTAATGACAGAACCAGGATTAGTTCCCAGGTTTTGATTTGATGTCATTTATTCTAGTAATTTCCCAGTCCAGTTGGGCCTCAGAAACACCTTAGAGAGATAAACTGCAGACTTTGGGTCTCACAAAAAACACTAACCGAATCAGAATCTCTGATAGGTGGGACCCAGGAACCTGTATTTCCTTTAATAACCTAGAGCCTTACTACTTAGAGTGTAGTCCATGAACCAGCAGCATTGGTAACACCTGGGAGCTCGTTAGAAATGCAGAATCCTGGCCCAGTGTGGTGGCTCACGCCTGTAATCCCAACACTTTGAGTGGCCGGGGCGGGCGAATCACCTGAAGTCAGGAGTTCGCACGCAGCCTGACCAACATACTGAAATCCTATATCTACTAACAAAAAAAAAAAAAAAAAGTTAAAAAATTAGCAGGGCTTAGTGGCATATTCCTGTAATTCCAGCTACTTGGGAGGTTGAGGCAGGAGAATTGCTAGAACCTGGGAGGCAGAGGTTGGGGTGAGCTGAGATCTTGCCATTGTATTCCAGCATGGGACGATGCCCGGAGTCCAGGAGTTCAAGGTTGCAGTGACCCCTGTTGGTGCCACTGCACCTCGCCTGGTCTACAGAGCCAGACCTTGTCTCTAAAAAAAAAAAGAAATGACGAAATGCAAAATCCTGGGCTCCACCACAAACCCACTGAATCAGAATTTGCATTTTTACAAGATCTCTTGGTGATCTGTATGCATACTAAAGTTTCAGAGGCATTGTCCTCAGTGATTCAGATGCATGGCTTTGGTCTGAGAAACACCCTAGTTTGCTAGGTGTTTAGGGAACTTAAAAAAAAACACTGACTCCCAGGACCCATCCAAGACCAAAAAATTGGAATCTCTGTGGTTAGAATACCCCATAGTGAAGGAGGAACAAAATCACTTTATTTGTGTCTGTGGAATACTTTTTCATGTTTTATCTTTGAAGACAAGTATGTCAAAACTTTACTAAAACAAACTCTCTGGCCTTGAGCTTTTCTGTTCCAAAAAAGAGGAAGGTGACCGATGTGGTCTGAATGTTTGCGTTTTTCCAATATTAATATGTTTAAAATTGGCAAGCTAAAGTAAACAACAGACAGACTGATGCTCCAAAAGAAAGTGTTTATTCAAGAATTGCAAGAAATTGCAATTTGAGATATGAATGTTATAGTGGACAATAGGCACATTAAAAGAGGTTGGAGGGGAAGAGCGGGATGGCTCACGCCTGCAATCCCAGCATTTTGGGAGGCCGTGGTAGGTAGATCGAGACCATCCTGGCAAACTCCGTCTCTACTAAAAATACAAAAATTAGCTGGGTGTGGTGGCACATGTCTGTAATCCCAGCTACTCTGGCAGCTGAGGCAGGAGAATCGCCTGAATCCAGGAGGTGGAGGTTGCAGTGAGCTTAGATTGCGCCCCTGCACTCCAGCCTGGCAACAGAGTGAGACTCTGTCTCAGAAAAAAAAGGTTGGGGTGAGCAAGGAGAAGTCCACATAAACTTCTTTGAAACAAGTACTGTTGATTACAGGAGCCTGTTGCAGGAGTTGGTGTTAGCTTATTGTGGAGACAGCCACTGTTAGACAAATATCCTTGTACAAGGGGCTTACCTATAATACTGGGGTTTTGAGGAATTTCTTGAGATAATTTCTCTGACAGGCATATGTGTGTGAGGGCCCCTTCTTCACGGCTTCCCAGCTCTACTTTGTTACGATTTGACAGAAGTGACTGATAACTTCCAAAAAGTCCTCACTCCCAGGGTGATGGTATGAGGAGGTGGTGGGCTTTTGGAAAGTAATTAGGTAATGGGGCCTGAGCCCTCATGAACTGGATTAATGCCCTCATAAAAGAGACCCCAGAGACACCTTTACCCCTTCCACCATGTGAAGACTTAGTGGGAAGCTGCCATGTATGAATCAGAAAGAGGCCATACCAGACACCAAACCTGCTGGTGACTTGACCTGGACTTCCCAGCCTCGAGAGCAGTGAGAAAAAATGGTTATTGTTTATGAGCCATGCAGGGTATGGTATTTCGTTATAGCAGCCCAAATGAACTAAGATATTGACTTTTTCTTTTTTCTTTTTTTTTTTTTTTTTTTT
>NW_016107749.1:1839403-1844263 GCF_001604975.1 Cebus imitator
CTCACTCTATCACCAGGCTGGAGTTCAGTGGTGCAATCCCAACTCACTGCAATTTCCATTTTCTTGTTTCAAGCAATTCTCCTGCCTCAGCCTCCTGAGTAGCTGGGACTGCAGGCACACACCACCATGCCTGGCTAAGTTTTTGTATTTTTAGTAGAGATGGGGTTTCACCAGTTTGGCCAGGATGGTCTTGATCTCTTGACCTCGTCATCCGTCTGCCTCGGCCTCCCAAAGTGCTGGGATTACAGGTGTGAGCCACCGTGCCTGGCCATTCTTTTTTTTTTAAACAAGAATTTTCTCACCGCCTACAATGTGGGCTGTGCTGGGCATTATGAAGGACACAAAGATGGGGACTGGACCAGCCTTCTGGAAATGAGGCACTCTTTCTGTCCCTGAAGGCAAACAGAAGTGGGAAATATACCGATTATGATTGCCGAATTGACCAGAGGCTGTTGAGAACCAATTGCAATGTGCATTTTCTATGCTATGGTAGGTGAGTAGCCCAGTAGAAAGCTGGACAAAATGGGAAGGCAAAAGGAAACTTTTTATTGCTTGGAGTAAACCCGATCACATGATGTCCTTTGATAATAAAGACGCTGTTATTTTCCTACAGTTTCCTATTACATACCGTTTGTGTATGGATTTTAGGAGTTGAGGTGATTTTTTTTTACACTGCATCAGCCTTGGTCTCCTATTCTTTGTCTCCTTTTTGCCTCAGTTTTCCCAGTCCCCGTTTCTTGGAGTTGAGAAGCTCAAATGATCAAGCAATAACCATTAGGGCAGCATTAGGCCCTGTGAAAATAAGGAGCACCCAAATGAGAGCTAACAGAGGCTGTTCATTCCCAGTTTCCGATTGGGAATTCACCCTGCAGACCCCGGATGAAGCTGTTGGGGTCGATGGCACAGGCGTGGCTCTCACCATCAGGATCCTTCACGAGGACCTGGATCTGGCAGGGGGATAGTCTCCAGCAGATGGAGACCAGCCACCATCTCTTGCCCTTGACAGAGATTTAAATACAGGCAGGAAAATGGGAAGGCTCCAGGGACGCCCTGACTGAGGCTGTTGGTGTGGAGAAGCTGTAAGCACACTGGCTAGAAGCAGGGCTAACCATGTGATTGGTCTGGGGAGCTTATTTGGCTTTCTCGGTTGGTCTTAAATTGGAAGCGGAATGGGAGTGGGGCGGGGAATTAGAGAAGCAAGCAGTTATTGACCAAGTCCTGATGGTTTGGGGTTGATTGATTGTGGGTCAGAATTCTATTGTCATATGTGGTGTGGCCACTGTCCATTTGTATATTCAGTGTCTCATCCTCCTCCTGGCAGGGCTGGGATAATTCTTTTTTTAAACAAATTTACTTATTTTTATTTTTTAGACACAGGGTCTGTATCTGTTGCCTGGGCAGGAGCGTAGTGGTGTGATCATAGCTCACTGCAGCTTCAACCTCCTTCAACCTCCTGGGCTCAAGCCATCCTTCCGCCTCAGCCTCTCGAGTATCTGAGACTACAAGCACACACCACCACATCCAACTGCTTATTTTTTATTTTGTAGAGACGGGGTCTTCCTATGATACCCAGGCTGGTCTTGAACTCCTTGGCTTAAGCATTCCTCCTACCTCGGCCTCCCAAAGTACTTGGATTACGGGTGTGAGCGACCACGTCTGGCTTGGGATAACTCATCATGAAGCTGGTGAAGACCTAGGACCTTCCCAGTAAACAGTGGGACAGAGTGGTGCACAGAATGAGTTCTGGAGTAGGTGGCAGAAATATACAGAGAAGTTTCCCAGAGGAGACTAGCTGGCTGGAAACAGAGCCTGTCCCTCTTTCTTCTTAGAGAGGATGAGGGTGTCACTGTCTTGGACGTCATAGCCCCGCAGACTCAACCAGTCCTGCAGGACTTGGCCTTGGAATTCCAGCTGCTGCTGCTTTTTAGGCAGCCCCTGCTGGTCTTCAATCTGCTCCTTCAGACCCAGGACGAAGCTGTTGGGGTCGATGGCATAGGCGTAGCTCTCACCATCAGGATTCTTCACGAAGACCTGGATTTCCGGGGGGATGGCCTCCAGCAGATAGACGTGAGTGTGGGAGAAGATCCCGTATTTGGCTAAGGAGGATCGGCTGCTAAGAAGCTGCCTCTCATCGCCAGGAACCTGGAAGGACAGACGCTGCAGGCCCGAGTAACCCCTGCTCCTCCGGATTTTCTCTTTAATCTTCTTTATGGGCTCATAAGGGTTCACGATGAGCTTGTAATCGGGGTAACCCCTCTGCTCCACTGTCACATGGATGTCTCGTGCCCTCTGGAAGGAAGAGGGAGAAGGAGAGGTGTTAAGTCCACACTTCTCTGTCTGATGTGCAGACGCTCCCTTCATCTGTCCTTATCTTTACAATAGCAGCAGCAGCACATGTTTAGGGAGTGGCAACCACTTTCAGGCGGTATGCTGGGCACCTTCCATACCCTTAATGCACTGTATTCTCAGAGCATGTCTGTTAGTTGGTTGGTTCTAGTGTTATCCCCATGTTATTGATGAGGAAGCTGGTTGAGCAGGATTAAGTAATCTACTGAACACCAATCACAAAGGTAGTAAGGAGCAGGGCAGATTCCAGAGTCTGTGTTCTCACCACTGCCAGAGGCTACATTCCAGGGCCTGAGGGCCCCAGGTGGCTGGAGAGCACCTGGAAAATGCTGGTGAGGGTCAGGCCTCTAGCTGATTCTTTCCAGAAGAAATATAAGCCTTGGCTAGGTGCAGAGGCTCATGGCTGTCATCCCAGCAGTTTGGGAGGCTGAGGCGGGCAGATCACTTGACGTGAGGAGTTTGTGAGCAGCCTGGGCAACATGGCAAAACCCATCTCTACCAAAAAAATTCAAAAATTAGCCAGGTATGGTGGCGTGTGCCTACTCGGGTGATTGAAGTGTGAGACTCGCTTGAACGCAGGGGGTGGACGTTGCAGTGAGCTGAGATCATACCACTGCACTCCAGCCTGGGCAACAGAGCCAGACTCTATCTCAAAAACAAAAAAAAGAAAGAAAGAAAGAAAAATTATAAGTCTGGCGTTGCCAAGTTTTCTGATTTGTCGAGATAAAAAATCTTTGCACAATTTTTTGTGTATTTGTTTTGTTTTTTGAGACAGAGCCTTGCTCTGTTACCCAGGCTGCAGGATAGGGGCATAGTCTTAGCTCACTGCAGCCTTGACTTTCCAAGCTCACGTGATCCTCTCACCTCAGCCTCCTGAGTAACTGGGACCGCAGGTGTGTGTCACCACATCTAGCTAAGTTTTGTATTTTTAGTAGAGACAGGGTTTCACCATGTTGCCTATGCTGGTCTGGAACTCTTGGGCTCAAGGGATCCACCTGCCTCAGTCTCCCAAAATGCTGGGATTACAGGCATGACCACCGCCCCCAGCCTACAGTGGTTTTTATATTCAGGAATAATCCAGAGGCATATATTTTCCAGCCTGTGGGTAGGCCTCTCATTTGGCTGCTAGGTCGCCGTTTATAACTCTCTGTACCTTCCTGGAGCCTCTGGTTCTGCTTCCGCCTTCTGCTCCAAGTAGGCCAGTCTCCTGTTCCTATAAACATCTTGCTCATCCCAGACTCCCATCCTTGGCCCCTCATCATACTTTGTCCTCTGTTCTGAGTGTCTGTATCTTTCCCTGTCCCTTAGGGCTCACCTCAACCCCTAACTTCTTTAAGGAATCATCTCTGGTGACTTCAGTGAACATTTATTCTGCTTCCAGACCCCCAGAGCCTCTGGTTCTGCAGCTTGTTAGCAGTGTGACCTTAGTTAATTAACCTCTCTGAGCCTCAGTTTTCTCCTCTGAAAATTGCAATAATAGTGATGATGATGATGATGACGATAAGCTAGTGGTAATACTCGGCCTTCTTACTTTATAGAACTGCACGTGAGGATCAACTGCAACGGACTCTGGAAAGGCACGTTGCAACCTAGAAAGTGTGATGTGAATGAAATAGACGATTGTGATCTCTGCCTATGCCATGGGTTTCACATCACATAATAATATGACTTCGCATTTTTGTTTGTTTTCAGAGTATCTTGTCTTCTCTGGTAATTCTAGCAGTTTTGTGTAAGTTTGTTTCATGGATTTGCTTCCTAACAACGTAGGGTAAGTTCTTTGAAAGTTGGGGTCATGTCTTTTTTTTTTTTAAATAGAGTATCCCTCTTGTCACCCAGGCTGGAGTGCAATGGCTTGATCTCAGGTCACTGCAGCCCCTGCCTCCAGGGTTCAAGAGATTCTCCTGCCTCAGCCTCCTGAGTAGCTGGGATTACAGGCGCCTGCCATCACACCTGGCTAATTTTGTATTTTTTCAGTAGAGACAGGGTTTTGCCATGTTGGCCAGGCTGGTCTAGAACTCCTGACCTCAAGTGATCGGCCTCCCAAAGTGCTGAAATACAGGTGTGAGCCACCGCGCCCGGCCGAGTCGGAGGCCTGTGTGGTCCCCCACCCCCCACTCCCACCTCCATCCCCGAGCTCAGCACTGGCACAGAGTGGCTGATTGAGCTGACTTGGCTGGACCCAACTCATGCAAAGAATGATCAGGAACACGAAACTGATTCTCCAGTGGGTTATGGGAAAAATAAAGGAAAGGAGAACAAAAACTTGAAGGTAAGAAACTCGAGCCTCTGAGAGCCAAAGAATTTGTCTACGTGGACAGAGCAGATGGTGGTGCGGCCGGGCCTCACACGGTGACTCGGGTTCTGCTCTCCATCGGCACAGAACTGAATGAGTCGGCCGGGCGTGGTGGCTCAAGCCTGTAATCCCAGCACTTTGGGAGGCCGAGGCGGGTGGATCACGAGGTCAAGAGATCGAGACCATCCTGGTCAACATGGTGAAACCCCGTCTCTACTAAA
>NW_016107749.1:1844478-1845673 GCF_001604975.1 Cebus imitator
ATGCTGAGTAGTTATCTGCCATTCTCAGCTTCCAGCCCTTGACTGCCCAGAGAGGAGCCGTTACCTTCACGTTCCAGCTGGGGATGGGGTTCTCCCTGTCATCATAGCAGCAATCCTGTTTCAGGCACTGGGAGGCCCTCTGAGCGACGATGTCCCATCTGTACCCTTCTGCTACATTGTGGGTGGGGTCGGCGGGATCCAGGATGACAGGCCTGCAACACAGGGAAAGGGCGCCCTGGCTTGTAATGGTTTGGAGCCTTCAAGCCAGAAAAAAAACCTTCTCAGCAATTATTTAGTCCAGTCACTGAGCCATCGCGATGTCCATATCCTGCAGATGTTCAGGAGGGCCCCAATCGCGGCAGAAGAGTAACAGGATGGAGACAATCCTATTTCCAAGAATTCCTGTCTGGGCCAGGCACAGTGGCTCACGCCTGTAATCCAAGCATTTTGGGAGGCAGAGGCGGGAGGATCGCTTGAGCTCAGGAGTTCAAGACCAGCCTGGCCAACATGGTGAAGCCCCGTCTCTACTAAAAATACAAAAAATTAGCCAGATGTGGTGGCGCACACCTGTCATCCCAGTTACTCGGGAGGCTGAGACAGGAGAATTTCTTGAACCCTGGAGGCGGAGATTGCAATGAGCCAAGATTGCACCACCACACTCCAGACTGGGCGACTGAGCGAGACTCCGTCTCAAAAAAAAAAAAAAAAAGAAAAGAAAAGAATTCCTCTCTGGGAGAGTGCCTGGGGTGTTTACAAGGAATTATGGGGGGGAATGAGCTTCCAAGAGGCATGCTAGAGGAGTAACAGACGCCCGTTCAGACGGGGGGGCCTTTACATTCAGAGCAGGCTTTGCAAGTTTAAGATTAGAGCTGCTGACTTGCTTTGGATAATAGAAACGCCATCACCACCAGCTACTGATATCTGTTGAAGCACAAGGCCAAATCCTGTGCAAATTAACCTCTTTTAATCCTTATAGCCATTCTATCAGGTAGGGATGGTTGCTTTCGTTGTTGAGGTTGTCTTGTTTTTACACATCTCCCTAAGTTCTTACAGCCAGTAGATGGGGCTCTTACCCATTTACCTCCTTGTGGGAAGTAGAAAAGTTCCCTTTTAAAGTTTCCTTTCTTGTTAAAAAATAAATCATAAGTGTGCTAATGACTCTTTGTTAAGCCCCATCCTTTTTTTTTTTTTTTTT
>NW_016107749.1:1847028-1851138 GCF_001604975.1 Cebus imitator
AAAAAAAAAAAAAAAAAAAAATCAGCCCTTTGTACTCCAGGGCTTGGGAGGGAGCTGCGACTTTATCTATGTAATAGAATGTGGTACAGCCTACTGGCATGAACTGGACTTTTGGCTCCAGGCTGGCTCTTCCCAACACTGACTGCTCCCTGACACAGTCCTGCCCGAAAGTGCCAGGCTGGCCTATGGGGTGAGGTCACTGATAGAAAGTGGCTCATTCATTCTGTTGGCTGGCAGGGGACCCAACATGCGGGGGCTGCATCCTGTGTGCAGCAATCAGACTGGTTCCCTCTGGGGTTTGGACACAGGGATGATGGAGGTCCCTCACTACCTGGGAGGCAAAGGGGAGCAGGACAGGCATGGAGAGAGAGGCAGAGGCTGACGGGAAAAGTGCTTACGGGTCACGAGAGAGAGTGACAGAGAGAGGGAGCCTCAGGTCCGCATGCTTCCCCTATGTTTCTGGGCACGGTTATCATAAATCCTCTTTTCATGAGCAGACCTGGCTTTTCTTCCTCATGAAAAAGACCCAATACTCACATAACAGAACACTAAAAATGGTGAAGTTGCTGACACAGGCCCAGAGCCCCTCATGTAGGGGGTTGTCTAGGTTGGGCTTCCCCTGACAAGGATTTGGCTTGCTTGCAAAGTGATCCCAAGAAGCCTGAATAAGGAAGTGAAGCAGTGAGACAGCTAAGGGAAGGCAGACAGTAAAGGGTGGGTACTGAAGTAATTACTACTGTGGTCAACTGGAGGGACCTTTGGGAAAGAGTATGGAATGGGGGCCAGACACCGTGGCTCACGCCTGTAATCCCAGCACTTAGGGAGGCTGAGGCAGGTACACCACCTAAGGTCAGGAGTTCAAGACCAGCCTGGCCAACATGGCAAAGCCCCGTCTCTACAAAAATACAAAAATTAGCCAGATGTGGTGGTGGGTGCCTGTAATCCCAGCACTCGGAAGCCTGAGGCAGGGGAACCGCTGGAACCCAGGAGGCGGAGTTTGCAGTGAGCCGAGACTGCACCACTGCACTGCAGCCTGGGTGACAGAGGAGACTCTGTCTCAAAAAAAAAAAGGAGTGCGGAATGAGACCTGGATTCCTTCCATCTTTGGGGCGAGGGAGCTGTGGTATTTATCCACCAACTCCTACCAGATCTGGTGGAGGGCTGCTTTCAGGGTGGGTCTGCTGGTGGGGGGAAAGCTCAGGCGAAGGGATGCAGGTGCCGGCAGTTGGAAGTGAAGCCAACCTTCCCCGGAGCAGTAAAGGCCAAGGGGATATGAATGGGACGCGGACAGCACACGCTCCAGTATGAGCATTTACACAGCATCTGCCAGATGCCCCGTATGGTGGATCCTTAACATCGATTTTCTCCAACCCTTGCATCGATACTGTATTGTAGGTACCAGTTTACTCCTGCCTTATGGATAAGGGATTGAGGCTCACAGCGGTGGGAGAATGGCTGAGCTGGGATTTAAACCTAAGTCTCCAAGATTCTTTCCATTTTCTCATGCTAGCTGCTACAAAGCCCTGAAATGGTCTGCGGAGAGCAAGAGGGCCGAGCTAAGGTGGAGGGTGGCTTAGGAAACAAGGAACAGGCTTATACCCACTCCATGGCCCCCCCGGTGACTTTGATAAGTCACCAACTTGAGATGCCAGCTGCGTTGGCGTGAGATGTCAATGCTTAACACTGGTGGCAACCTTACTGCTTACTACAGCCAGTCCATAAAACTCTATGCTATATTTCATCAGCTCCTCTTTCTTTTCCTCTGAGATTTGGTGGGCAAACAGTGGTCCAGTACCTCTCTTTTTTGAGCTGTTTTCTGACACAATCCTCGATTACTGGATTCTGGAGTGTGTAGTACTTGGTCCAGTAGATACAGATGTCTTCATATGCCAGGAGCAGGTCCATCACCGTGGTGAAGCCTTCATCCAAC
This sequence comes from Cebus imitator, assembly GCF_001604975.1. Lineage (NCBI taxonomy): Eukaryota > Metazoa > Chordata > Mammalia > Primates > Cebidae > Cebus > Cebus imitator. Next base: position 1,848,959 of record NW_016107749.1, read on the forward strand.
ATGAAATTCTCATCTTCCTCAGTACCCATTTCCCAGGCGTAGATGGTTAGTAGTTCAAGAGCATAGAGAGGGGGTAGATTGGCCCTGGGCGACCTGGCTTTCACATACTGTTGAAAGAGATGGGAAGAAAGAGAGACCCTGAGATTCTGTGTAAGGATGCCATTGGACCAGAAGCTGAGAAATCCAAGTTCTAGTCCTGGCTCTGCTGCCTACTGACTGTGTGATCTTGGCCAAGTCACATTCCATCTCTGGACATAGGTTTCACCATTTTAGAATTAAAGGGCTGAGTTAGTCCACTGGGCTTCAATATGTGCTTGACAGTTGTAACTCCTGAAATGAAGTTATGAGCAGGTGTCCAAAGGAGTGAGCAGTGGAAAAAAGAGTGAGCTTGTGATCTCTGTCACAGCATCCTAGCCTAAGCAGTTCCATTGAAATCTATTTTAATGCATTGAGCTTCCGAGAAATGCTTCTTTAAAGAAAGGAAAGGTTTCCTTAGATAGAGGGAAAAAATGGTAATAGGCGAGATTCTGTAGTGAAGATTGGGGTTGCCTCTCTAGCAGACATTCTTTCCTTCCCCACTGCACAGAAGCCATGTTTGGGAGGGGTTGACCCCCACCCTCAGCTCCAGGATGGGCCATGACTGGCACAGGTCTATCAGCATAAACCTTTCTGCTTGCAAGTGATTGGTTCAAGAGAAGGCATGCTATCTAAGTTGGCTAACTAGAGTAAAGCCTACTTATTTTGTTCAGTGGTTGAAAGAAGGAAAGTCCTCTCGTGCGTGGATATGAGGGCAGGAACAGCTGTGGCTATTTTGCCGCCAAGAGGGAAGCCAGCCAGAGGACCAAGTTGACATATAGAGGACTGAGAAGCTGAGAAGATTCCAGAGAAACAGAGCCGGTGCCCTCTCCAAACAGTGCCTGACGCCCCCTCCCCACTATTTAGGGGTTTTCATACATGAGCTGATAATTCCCTACATAGTTTAAGCTAGTTTGAGTTGGTTTTTGTGTTTTTTTCTTACTTACAAAAGAAAACATCTTAACTGATGCTGGTCACTTCCTATGTTAAGAATCTCACTGAGGCTCACATCTATAATCCTTGCATTTTGGGAGGCTGAGGCGGGTAGATCATGAGTTCAGGAGTTCCAGACCAGCCTGGCCAACATGGTGAAACCCCGTCTCTACTAAAAATACAAAAATTAGCAGGGCACAGTGGCGGGCGCCTGTAATCCCAGTTACTAGGGAGGCTGAGGCAGGAGAATTGCTTGAACCCCGGAGGCGGAGGCTGCAGTGAGCCAAGATTGCACCACTGCACTCTAGCCTGGGAGACAGAGCAACACTCCATCTCAAAAAAAAAAAAAAAAAAAAATCAGCCCTTTGTACTCCAGGGCTTGGGAGGGAGCTGCGACTTTATCTATGTAATAGAATGTGGTACAGCCTACTGGCATGAACTGGACTTTTGGCTCCAGGCTGGCTCTTCCCAACACTGACTGCTCCCTGACACAGTCCTGCCCGAAAGTGCCAGGCTGGCCTATGGGGTGAGGTCACTGATAGAAAGTGGCTCATTCATTCTGTTGGCTGGCAGGGGACCCAACATGCGGGGGCTGCATCCTGTGTGCAGCAATCAGACTGGTTCCCTCTGGGGTTTGGACACAGGGATGATGGAGGTCCCTCACTACCTGGGAGGCAAAGGGGAGCAGGACAGGCATGGAGAGAGAGGCAGAGGCTGACGGGAAAAGTGCTTACGGGTCACGAGAGAGAGTGACAGAGAGAGGGAGCCTCAGGTCCGCATGCTTCCCCTATGTTTCTGGGCACGGTTATCATAAATCCTCTTTTCATGAGCAGACCTGGCTTTTCTTCCTCATGAAAAAGACCCAATACTCACATAACAGAACACTAAAAATGGTGAAGTTGCTGACACAGGCCCAGAGCCCCTCATGTAGGGGGTTGTCTAGGTTGGGCTTCCCCTGACAAGGATTTGGCTTGCTTGCAAAGTGATCCCAAGAAGCCTGAATAAGGAAGTGAAGCAGTGAGACAGCTAAGGGAAGGCAGACAGTAAAGGGTGGGTACTGAAGTAATTACTACTGTGGTCAACTGGAGGGACCTTTGGGAAAGAGTATGGAATGGAGGCCAGACACCGTGGCTCACGCCTGTAATCCCAGCACTTAGGGAGGCTGAGGCAGG
>NW_016107749.1:1851508-1863414 GCF_001604975.1 Cebus imitator
TCTTGAACTCCTGACCTCAGGTGATCCGCCCGCCTTGGCCTCCAAAGTGCTTGGATTACAGGTGTGAGCCATCACGCCCGGCCAATAAATGATTTTTGTCTCTGAGTTTTGTTTTGCAGTTGGAGGGTCCATTGATTATCTTGGGGGAAGATTTTTGCTTCTAAAACGGACGGAGCTGTTGCCTGAGAAATGTCCCCGGGGGCTGTTTACACCCACACATGCCCTCTTTTCCACTCCTGGGGTGGAATTAAAGAAATCCTTCCACCTGTTGGTCCTTAACCTGCTGTGGTTAACCGCCACAGTACCCAGCGATGTTGACATCTGCCCGTCCTAGACTGTAACTGAAGCATTACAAGAACTGTGGGCTGGGTGTGGTGGCTCATGCCTGTAATCCCAGCATTTTGGGGAAGCCAAGGTGGAAGGATCGCTTGAGACCACTTGGAAACCAGGCTGGTCAACACAGTGAGACCCTGTCTCTACAAAAGAAAAATAAGAACATTAGCCAGGCATGATGGTGCATGCCTCTAGTCCCAGATACTTAGGAGGCTAGGGTGGGAGGATCACTTGATCCAGGGAGGTGGGGGCTACAGTGAGTGGTGATCGCACCGCTGCACTCCAGCCTGGGCAACAAAGGGAGACCCTGCCTCAAAAAAAAAAAATAAATAAAAATAACTAGTTTACTGAAATACTGTCTGGTACCTGTTTTTCTCCTTCCTTCTCTATTTCTTTCTTCCTCCTCCTCTCCTTCTCCTTTTCCACCGTCTTCACTGAGGGTTTCACTTTACATTTCTAAAGACTAGCATTCTCTCCCTCTCTACCCACTTCCATTTCCCCTGGGAGCAGTTTCCTGAGAGGAAAATCAGGCCCCGTCTTTCCTCCCCACCCTCCTCCCTCTCCCCGCTTGCCCCCACCCTCCGGGCAGCCCCCTCACCTGCTGGTACCAGTGCTTCACCAGGCGCAAGAGGCTCTTTAGCTTAGTTGGTCGATGTTTCACGAAGTTTCTCTGCAGCTCACTGAAGGATGGGGAGAAATTTCCAGGAACATCGCAGGCGTTGATCAGGCTCACATAGACCTCAGGGGGTGGCTGGGAGTTGGGAGCAGAAGGCCCTGAGGAGTGAGGGAGAGCCTGCTTATTCATTGGAGTTATCCCTCCGGGGACCCTTGAGACCTCCTGTCTTCAGAAACCAAAGGTTTGCCTTGTCTAATTGTCCTTTTTGTGAAGTTCTTACTTGGGGAACCAACATGGGGCTTTCCATGCGTCAGGCCACGCCTGGACTATTGTCTTCCCTGGATGTCCTCAATGTCCTCGTTTTATTTAATGTCTGTTTCGGATCTCTTTCTGGGTAATCTGTTGGAACCTCTCAATACTTATAGGGATGCTGGGCATGGTGGCTCAAGCCTGTAGTACCAGCACTTTGGGAGGCCAAGGCAGGTGGATCAACTGAGGTCAGCAGTTTGAAACTAGCCTGGCCAACATGGTGAAACGCTGTCTCTACTAAAAATACAAAAATTAGCTGGGTGTGACATGGTGGCAGGCGCCTGTAATCCCAGCTACTCGGGACGCTGAGGTTGGAGAATCGCTTGAATCCAGGAGGTAGAAGTTGCAGTGAGCCAAGATCGTGCCACTGCACTCCAGCCTCAGTGAAAGAACAAGACTCAGTCTCAAAAAAAGAAAAAAAGAAAGAAAGAAGAAGAAAATACTCACAGGGAGAAGCAGTTCCATGGTACACATCACTAAGACATCCCAGCACTCTCCTCCTTGCTAAAATTGGATCCTGTCTGATACGTTCTCCAAAAAGCAACTCCATGCAGCAGCCACCACAGCTAATAGGAGTTAGCACACGAGATGAAACCTCTGGGATCTGGGCTTTCAGCACATAGGGTTTATTTCAAATACCCAGGCCTCTACCGGAGGACAAACACCAGGGGCCAGTGAGCTAGTGCTCCCGGAAGCCGCCCCAGGCCAGTGGTGGGCTGGTAAGCACTCCAGCGTCCCACTTGGCATCCCATGGAGCCATGCTCTATAATATGACTGCGAGTTCTCCAAGGACACGAAGTCCAGAGTGGTGACTTGCCCACGGATGCACACTGTATTGAATTCCTGCCTTTCCCATCTCAATTCCATCCTTCCCCACCAGTGTTCCCTGGGATTAACACCCGAATAAACTGCTTGTCCTCACACCCTTGCCTTTGGATGAGCTTCTAGAGAACACAGTGACAGACCTCCACTCCACTTTTAGCTCCTTCCCCTCACTGGGTGTCAGCGCCTCCTGAATATTCTTTCCCGAGAAAGTCCCTTCCTGAGCACCCTTTCTGTGGTTCCCCAGGCCACTCCATTCTTTTCCTCTTAGCATTGACACCATTTGCAACCATGTATTAATCTGTGCAATTCTTGGGTCAATTTCTGTCTTCCAAGTTGAGCACATGATAGCCAGAGTTGGGTGAATCCTGTGCACTTCAGTAGCCCGGCCCCTAGCCCAGGACGCAGACGGAATGAATGAATGTGGGTGTGTGCACGTGGCTGTGAGTGAAAGGTGACACACTGGGAAGTCTCCTGGGGAGGGCAAGTGTGTGAGTCCACTGGGTTTCCCCTCCCCTTACCCAGGGTTCTGTAGGCAGGCACGATGGTGACAGTGATGGGTTCCACAGCCTCCCAGGTCTGGATGGTGAGGACGATTGCATCGGGGACTCTCTTCTCCAACCTCAGGCACTCGAGCCTGAGAGCCAGCAGGTCCTGGGATTGCCATATGGCTTTCCATAACAGCCTCAGAACGGCTTGGTGGTGTGTGGCTGCCTCGTGGAAGCTGTGGAAACAGCTCAGAAACGCCACCAGCTCCACCTCTCTTGTGCTCCTGAGAATGGTGCCATTCCCAAAGGAGCCCACCTGCAGAACACAGAACCCCGTCGCCCTGAGGCCAGCTGCAGTGTGCCAGGCACCCCCTGCAGCATTTTACATGCACTGTCTCACTGAATGCTCACACCCCCTGAGGGATGTGTAGTGGGTCGGACTGATACCCACACTTCACAGGTGAGAAAACAGATGTCTCCAGGATCTCAAGACACGGGATCCAGACACGGGGCAGCCTGAAAAAGATCTTGCCTCTTTCCTGCTTCTTATCTGGGTAAACATTCTGACTCCTACAACCTTCACCCATAAAATGAAAGTAATGGTGGAACATGAGTCACTGAGCTGCTGGGAGGATCGGATGAAATCATGTATGCCGGGGTTTGGTGGGGTGCCTGGCACACAGGAAGTCAGCAACACATTGCTCTTTCTCCTCATTAGTCACTTGTCCCAGATCTCACGGTTTGCAGCCCTCAGAGCCCAGCCTCTTTTTTCTGTGTGTGACAGTTCACTCCCATTGCCCAGGCTGGACTGCAGTGGCGCGATCTTGGCTCAAGCAATCCTCCCACCTCAGCCTCCCAAGTAGCTAGGACTACAGGCCTGTGCCCCCATGCCTGGCTAATTTTCATATTTTCTGTAGAGATAGGGTTTTGCTATGTTGTCCAGGATTGATCTCCAACTCCTGGACTCAAGAGATTTGCCCCCCTCAGCCTCCCAAAGTGCCCAGCCTCTTGTCTATGACACTGCATTGCTTCTGAGACCCAGTCTTCTTATCCACAGAGTAAGGCCAGCTGCAGAGGAATGATAGCATTTACTCTGTAGGGTTGTTTGAGAATTCTGGGCGTGGGGGGCCTGAGTAATTTCATGGCATTATAAAGCAAGAGGAAGTTTGCCTAGTACATTTAAGATCCATAGGCTGTGAAATGGGGCAGCCTGAAAAAGATCTTGACTCTTCCCTGTGTGCGTGGTTTTTTTTTTTTTTTGAGATGGAGTTTCGCTTTTGTGCCCAGGCTGGAGACCAGTGGCGCTATCTTGGCTCACTGCAACCTCCGCCTCTTGGGTTCAAGTGATTCTCCTGCCTCAGCCTCCCAAGCAGCTGGGATTATAGGCGCCTGCCAGCACAGCCAGCTAATTTTGTATTTTTAGTAGGGAGGGTGTTTCTCCATGTTGGTCAGGCTGGTCTTGAACTCCTGACCTCAGGTGATCTGCCTGCCTTGACCTCCCAAAGTGCTGGGATTACAGGCAAGAGCCACCACTCCTGGCCCTCTTCCCTGTTTCTTATCTGGGTAAACATTCTGACTCTTAAGATCTTCACCTGTAAAACGAAAGTAATGCTGGGACATGAGTCATTGGGCTACTGGGAGGATCTGATGAAATCATGTATGCCAGGGGTTTGGTGGGGTGCCCGGCACGCAGGAAGTCAGCAACATGCGCCTCTTCCTCCTCATTATCTAGCTGACTTAGACAATTCCTTCTGCTGCCCCGGGGGGGTCGGTTTTCCCGTCAGTAATGGAAGGGGGTCGAGATGGATAATTTTGAAGGGATTTTTTAATGTTTGGAAATTCTAGACGAGCTCTCCAGGCACTGTTGCCTCTGGTATGCAAAGCCCCGCAACTATCTGTCCTCCTCTCCTCATTCTGTGTTGGGAGGCGGAATTGCTAGGGAGGCATCAGACCCGCAGTGGGCTACTTTTCCTGGTGGATAGAGTTACTGCACATGAATCAGAATCCAGCTGTCGCCAGATGACACAATACAGGCTGAGCACGCCCTGCGTCTGGCACCCCTGAGAGCCCTGTATACAATTATTCCTTCTAATCTTCATTTCCTGCCCAGGCTCGGTGGCTCACGCCTGTAATTCCAGCACTTTGGGAGGCCTTGGTGGATGGATCCCCTGAGGTCAGGAGTTCGAGACCAGCCTGGCCAACATGGTGAAACCCTTGTCTCTACTAAAAATACAAAAATTAAAAGAAAATTAAAAGGAAAAAAAAATTCTCTGTGATCAGCAGCTAAAAGAAAAAATAATAAAATAAAATAAAAATACAAAAATTAGCTGAGTGTGGTGGTGAGTGCCTGTAATCTCAGCTACTGGGGAGGCTGAGGCAGGAGAGTCGCTTGAACCCAGGAGGCAGAGGTTGTGGTGAGCCAAGACCTCACTGCTGCACTCCAGCCTGGGCAACAGAGTGAGATTCTATCTCAAAAAAACACAACCCCCTCCAAAAAAAACTTCACTTCCCATATTGAGGTGGGTACTAGAATTCTCTCCAATGTACAGATGAGAAAGCTGAGGCAGTGTGGAGTTAATCAGCTTGCCATGGTCTCCCAGCCAGGAGGCAGTGGAGTCAGCGAAAGAGCCAGAATTCAAGTCGTGAGTGGTTCTTCCACCTCTTTCTTCCTTGTGACCCAAGGCTGTGAGCCAGGCCCTGCTTCCAAGGTACCATGGGCATTCCGACCCAGCACTCCCACCCCATAGGAGAGGGTTGGAGGTGGCACCCGGTGTGTGAATGAAGGACATAACCCCCAAAAGCCATGTCTAGACTTTCCTTTCTTTTTTGACAGGGTCTTGCTCTATTGCCTCGGCTGGAGTCAATGGCACAATCCTCACTCACTGAAGCCTCGGCCTCCTGGGTCTACGCAGTCCTCCCACCTCAGCTGGAACTGAGTAGTTGGAACTATGGGCACGAACCACCATGCCCAGCTAATTTTTTATATTTTTTTGTAGAGTCAGGGGTCTCACCATTTTGCCCAGGGTGGTCTCAAATTCCTGGGCTCAAGCAATCCTCCCGCCTTGGCCTCCCAAAGTGCTGGGATTACAGGTGCGAGCCACCGAGCCTGGCCTGGACTTCCCTTTCTGCCTTTCCCAATGGTAAGATCCAGGCAGAGAAAAGAACACATCCAGAACAGGCTTCCTAATTTACTTCGGTTTTAAACCTATTTAGGCACAATTCATTTGAAGCATTCCCTTATGTGGAGCCCCTCTGCTCACTAGATTTTCAGGGGGTAGGGAAAGAGAGGATTTAGACTCTAAATAAGATATATCATTTCTCATTAGTCATGGCTCTCTGGGGATTGCTGCCATTTAGTGGTTTCAAGGGGAGAAGTGGCTATGATGTGCAGGAAGGTAAATAGCATTTCCTGCTGTAAAAACTTATTCTCGGCCAGGCTCAGTGGCTCACGCCTGTAATCCCAGCGCTTTGGGAGGCTGAGGTGGTTGGATCACTTGAGGTCAGGAGTTCAAGACCAGCCTGGCCAACATGGTGAAACACTGCCTCTACTAAAAACACAAAGATTAGCCGGGCGTGGTGGCGCACCCCTGTAATAGCAGCTACTCGGGAGGCTGAGGCAGGAGAATCAATCTCTTAAACCCTGGAGGCGGAGGTTGCAGTGAGCCGAGAGTGTGCCACTGTCATCCAGCCTGGGCAGCAGAGTAAGATTCTGTCTCAAAAATAAATAAGTAAAAACAAAAACAAAAAAACTCATTCTTGTAGCATCCTTGTCTTACCAGACACTCCTTATTCCTTCCACTTTATTCTCAGGGTTGTTGGGGAGGGGGTGGTCTGGGAGGGCCTGCCGGAGTCAGACTTGTGTCTCAGGCCTGGAAGAAAGCTTGGCAGGAATTAGAATGATGCTGCTTTTTCTGAGCATGTATCACGCACCAGTCATTCAGCCTGCATTGCACCATTGGCTTGGTGAGGGAGACATGAGGATGATGATGCCCCAATCACAGATGAGAAGATTGTGGCTTTGAGAAATAAGAGTGGTAAGCAAAGCCACGCAGCTGGTAAGGGAAGAAGCGAAGAGTCTGTCTGATATCAAAATCTATGCTTTCTCACTTATAAACTATATGGTCTCAGGCTTCATATGCTGGGGATAGGTGCAAAGAACAGATAGGGGCCTGCGGCGACTAGGTCCCTCTGTGAGTTGGTTACCCTCAGAGAGAGAACTTGATCACTGGGCTGGGAGTCAGGAGTCTTAATTCTAGTCTTGCCTTTGCCACCAACTTGCTGTATGATCTTGGGATATCTCTCTGTGCCTCAGTTTACTTAATATTTAAGTGAGGGATTGGTGAGACTGTCTGATCCTCCAAAGCCTTTCTAGCTCTGACCCTTTTGAATTTGATCCTAGCTAGCACAGGAGGTGGCATGAAACAGCTGGAGGAAGGGATTGGAGAAAAATCTCAGTGAGGGGGGCTTGGATCCCTTGAGTCAAGCTCAAATCCCAGCTTCAACATTCATGTGTGACCTTGGGCAAGTCACCTCACTTCTCTGAGCCTCCATTTAAAAAATCATTTTACTGGTCAGGTGTGGTGGCTCACAACCTGTAATCCCAGCACTTTGGGAGGCTGAGGTGGGCATATTCTTGAGCCCAGAAGTTCGAGACCAGCATGGGCAACATTGGTGAAACCCTGTCTCTACAAAAAATACAAAAATTAGCTGAGCATGGTGGTGCAAGCCTGCAGCCCCAAGCTACTTGGGAGGCTGAGGTGAGAGGATCACCTGAGCCCAGGGAGGTGGAGTCTGCAGTGAGCCGTTATTGTGCCACTGCACTCCAGCCTGGGTGACAGAGCGAGACCCTGTCTCTAAAAAATAATTTCATTTTATTACAAAAAGGTAAAACATTTGGAAAAATAGAAAGATGATACAACTAACACTCATATACCCAACTAGTTGATTCAACAAGTCTCAACTTCTGTCTGCATTTGCTTAATCTAAGCCACGTTAAAGTAAATTACAGACACCAAGGAACTTTGTCCCTAAATACGTCAGTGTTTGTGTCCAAACAAAAGAGAACTTTCTCCTTGATAACCACACAACCACTGTTATGCCTAACAAAAATCAACAATTTCCTACACCAGATATATACACTGTCTGATATCTAGGCCATATGGAAATTCCACCATTGTTCCCAAACCATATTTTACAGATGGTTCATTCACACCAGGATCCAACTAAGGACCTCGCTTTGTATTAGTTCTGAGCCTCCATTTTGCTAATCTGTAAAGAATAGTACCTATCTTAGGTCAGGCACAATGGCTCACGCCTGTAATCCCAGCACTTTGGGAGGCTGAGGCAGGTGGATTGCCTGAGGTCGGGAGTTCAAGATCAGCGTGACCAACATGGAGAAACCCTGTCTTAGCAAAAATACAAAATTAGCCGGGCATGGTGGCGCATGCCTGTAATCCCAGCTACTCGGGAGGCTTCTCTTGAACCCAGGAGATGGAGGTTGCAGTGAGCTGAGATCGCACCATTGCATTCCACCCTGGGCAACAAGAGTGAAACTCCATCTCAAAACAAAAACAAACCACCCCCACCCCTGCAAAAAAACCAATAGTACCTATCTCACAGGGTGCAAGAATTAGAGACAGTGTATATATGAAAAGGTTAGGCTAGTGAGGCCCCAAATGTGAGTATTATTATTAGACTCATTCTGCTGAAGGCAGTGGTGCAGTGAGGTGTAGACAGCCAGGTGGGATGGGGTGTCCTGAGATGTCATCAGCATGGGCAAGGGATCAGGAGGACAGGCGTCCCCAGCATCCTCAGGGACATGGACTCTGCTAGTGGGTTTTGTCCTGCGTGGGGGACTGGAGGAGCCCAGTCTTACCTTGATCACCTTCAGCACCCGCACATCCCGGTCCAGCCCATGCTCCCCCTGGAAATGCTCCTGCCTCAGAAACTGCTCCACGGTCCGCACAGCGTCCAGCACCTTTTCCTTCCACTCCCGGTGGGGCTGCAGCCACTGAGCCACGAAGGAGTCCAGCCTGGAGGCTGGTGTGGCATACAGCTCCTGTGTCAGTGCCATCTTTGTACCCAGAGTACCTCCGCTGGGCAGATATATAGCCAGACACCTACCCAGCTCCCTGGCACACAACCCCTTTGTTAAGGCGGCTCCTCCTCAGCTGCCCTCCAGTGCTCCGTGGGATGAATGACCCTAGCAGATAGGAAACCAGGTGTGATGGGCTGACTCGGGGTCCCCTTTCTTGGAGACTACCTCACTGAGTAGAGGCACAGGAGGACGCTGGGCTGAGGTCGGAATATCTGGGGCCACCTTAAAAAGCCTGTCATCGAGTCTATCTCTCTGCTGTCAGTTTCGATTCTCAGCTTTTAGAATTTCCCTTTTATGAAGTTTGGAAACTGAAATTGGATAGTGTTTGACCCTAGAGCAGGCAATTTGCCCAGTAGGTTGGAGTAGGATGGTTGTTAGTCAATTCAACGGCTTAAATCTGTCTAAGGAAATCGAGGCAAATAGTAAAAACTGAAAAAACAAAAACAAAAGGAAATCGAGGCTTGGGAACAGAAGGGACGGGCTCATGTTCAGGTGAAGGAGTTAGAATCTGGAGTCTGAGAGAACAGATTGAGAGTCCTTGTCTGCCCTGTGCCCGACTCTAGCCTAATACCTCACACTCACCATTTCTAAAGTGGGTTTATCAGGTATTGTGACCCACGCACTGAACCAAGTTCATGCACTGAGCCAAGAAGATGAAATAAGATGAGGTTCCTGTTCCAAGGGGGCTCCCAGAGTGGCGGAGGAGACAGCTAAGAAAAGAGACTCCAAGGCCTGGTGCAGTGGCTCATGCCTGTAAGCCAGCACTTTGGGAGGCTGAGCCAGGCAGATCACCTGAGGACGAGAGTTCGAGACCAGCCTGACCAACATGGAGAAACCCAGTCTCTACTACAAATACAAAATTAGCCGGCGTGGTGGCACATGCCTGTAATCCTAACGACTCGGGAGGCCGAGGCAGGAGAATCGCTTGAACTTGGGAGATGGAGGTTTTGGTGAACTGAGATGGCACCATTGCACTCCAGCCTGGGCAAGAAGAGCAAAACTGCGTCTCAAAAAAAAAGACTCCAAAAGTCCAGTGCAATGTGTGTTAAGTAGGAAAAAAGCATAAAAACTTGGTGAGAAGCGGGCACATGAGTTTCATTTGGTGTTAGCAGACACCTGCTTGAGAGGAATATTAAAGACCAGAGATCCAGGCCGGGTGCTGTGGCTCATACCTGTAATCCCAGCACTTTGGGAGGCCGAGGTTAGAGGATCACTTGAGGCTAGGAGTTCAAGACCAGCCTGGGCATCATAGTGGACACCTGCAATTCCCCAAACTCTGAATAATAAGCACTCCAGGGCTTAGTCCTGGGTCCTTTTCTCTTGTTGCTCTAGACTTACTCCCTTGGTGATTTCAACCAGTGTTTAAATGTTTTTACCCTGGCAACTCCCACATTTTCATTTAATTTTTATTTATTTATTTATTTTTGAGATGGAGTCTCATTCTGTTACCCAGGCTGGAGTAAAATGGTGCGATCTCGGCTCACTGCGACCTCCACCTCCTGGGTTCAAGCGATTCTTGTGCCTCAGCCTCCCAAGGAGCTGGAATTACAGGAGCATACCACTACATCTGGCTAATTTTTTTGTAATTTTAGTAGAGACAGGGTTTCACCATGTTGCCCAGGCTAGTCTCAAACTCCTGACTTCAAGTGATCTGCCCTCTTTGGCCTCCCAAAGTGCTGGGATTACAGGCATGAGCCACCCACCCAGTGACTCTGACATTTGTATCTTAAATCCAGACCTCTTCCTTGAAATCCAGACTCATGGACCCAACTCTCCCCTCCACATTGGCTTTGAATGCCAGTCTGCCCTTTGCCATCCTCATAACTTCTCTGCTTCTGTGGTGAAGATGATTGCAAGGGCCGGAGAAGATGGAGGGAGACAGTCAGGACACGGTGCAGTGGTGCAGCTGAGAGGCAGTGGTGGCCTGGAGCAATCGCTACAAAAATTTTAAAAATAATAGCTAAGGCCAGGCGCGGTGGCTCAGGCCTATAATCCCAGCACTTTGGGAGGCCGAGGCGGGTGGATCACGAGGTCAAGAGATCGAGACCATCCTGGTCAACATGGTGAAACCCCGTCTCTACTAAAAATACAAAAAAATTAGCTGGGCATGGTGGCGTGTGCCTGTAATCCCAGCTACTCAGGAGGCTGAGGCAGGAGAATTGCCTGAGCCCAGGAGGCGGAGGTTGCGGTGAGCCGAGATCGCGCCATTGCACTCCAGCCTGGGTAACAAGAGCGAAACTCTGTCTCAAAAAAATAAATAAATAAATAAATAATAATAGCTAAATGTTGTGGTGTGCACCTGTAGCCCCAGCTACTTGGGAGACTGCCTGAATCTGGGAGTTTCAGGCTGCAGTGAACTATGATGGTACCACTGCACTCTAGCCTGGGTGACAGCATGAGACTCTGTCTCAAAAAAAACTAATAAAAATGACTGGGACTCCAGCCAGGAGGATGAGGGCACAGCATAAAGGCTAAGAAGGGTAAATGACACTAGGGCGTGCCAGGAACTCAAGTGTCCCATGTGCCCTGGCATGCAAAGGTGAGCAGGGGAAAGGTGAGACATGTACCTGGACAGGTGGGAAGGATTAAATCTTGGCGTATCATTCACTCATTCATTTATTTACTCGCTCATTCAACGATACTTATTGGGCGCCTCCTTTGTGCCAGGCAGGTGCTGTGGATACAATAATGAACAAACAGTAGTGAAAAATCCCCGCCTGCAGAGAGCTTGCTTTCTGGTAGTGAAGACCAACAATAAACAGGGTAAGTAAATAAAACTATAGTGAAGAAGATGGTGATAAGCGCTAAGCACGAAAACAAAGCAAGGAAACGGATTAAGAGGGTGTGTGTGTGTGTGTGTGTGTGTGTGTGTGTGTGTCAGGGTGTGTGTATTTAGGTGTTCAGTCTTACATAAGGTGATTAGGGAAGGCCTCCCTGAAAAGAAGACATCTAAGAAAAGACATAAGAAGGTAAAGAGGCTGGGTGCGGTGGCTCATGCCCATAATCCCAGCACTTTGGGAGGCCAAGGTGGGCAGATCACCTGAGATCAGGAGTTCAAGACCAGCCTGACCACATGGAGAAACTCCATCTCTACTAAAAATACAAAATTAGCTGGGTGTGGTGGTGGACACCTGTAGTCCCAGCTACTTGGGAGGCTGAGGCAGGAGAATCACTTGAACCTGGGAGGCGGAGGTTGCAGTGAGTTGAGATTGTGCCATTGCACTCCAGCCTGGGCAACAAC
>NW_016107749.1:1863639-1872366 GCF_001604975.1 Cebus imitator
TCCTTTTTTTTTTTTTTTGAGATGGAGTTTCGCTCGTCGCCCAGGCTGGAGTGCAATGTCTCGATCTCGGCTTCACTGCAACCTCCACCCAGGTTCAAGTGATTCTCCTGCCTCAGACTCCTGAGTAGCTGGGATTACAGGTGCCCACCACCCCGCCAGGCTGATTTTTGTATTTTTGGTAAAGACGGGTCTTCTCCATGTTGGCCAGGATGGTCTCTAACTCCTGATCTTAGGTGATCCATCTGCCTCGGCCTCCCAAAGAGCTGGGATTACAGGCATGAGCCATCGCACCCAGCCAGGATATAGGATCTTTTTTTATTTTTTATTATACTTTAAGTTCTGGGGTACATGTGCAGAACATGCAGGTTTGTTACACAGGTATACACGTGCCATGGTGGTTTGCTGCATCCATCACCCCGTTATCTACATTAGGTATTTCTCCTAATGCTATCCCTCCTCTATCCCCTTGCCCCCTGCTATCCCTCCCCTAGCCCCTCAGCAACGCAAAGTGATGGGATTACAGGCATGAGCCACTATGCCTGGCCAAGCCCCAAATTTAAGTGATGGGCAGAGGAAGAGAAATTTAGGCAGTACCGGCTGGGGCGGCTCAAGAGTGGGGAACAAACCAGAGTTTTAAAAAGTCATCCACATTGCCCAATGCTTTTGAGAATTTAAGACACACAGATCTGAGAATTACCCAGGAAAACCACTGGCAATGGAGGTGGGTGCAGTTTCAGGGGAGAGGAGGGAGCTGAAGCCAGATTAGGGTGGGTGGGATGGGAGGCACGGAGACCAGAAGCGCAGATGATTCTTTCAAGGAGTTTGTCAATCATGACATATTTCAATTTAACTTTTCAAACTGGCTATCCCCAAGTGGAAAGCATCACATGTTTTAATCACATCAATTCTAAAAGTTCTTATATTTCCAGTGTTTGGTAGTACTTAATCCTTGAGCAATACCATATTATGAGGATTTAAAGAGCAGTGACGATTTCGCAAAGCTAAGTCAACAATTGGTTAAGACTCCAAACATCTGCCATATGGTTAGAATGACTGACAATGAACTTCAAAGCAATATAGGAGTTATTCAAACAATAAGCATTCAGACCTTAACCTATTCGGTTTTTCTTCAACTTCATGAAATCGCCGAGGGTTACACAGCTTTCAATGATTTGATCATTAATATGTTGGATGACATTTGAGGATTTCAAAAGGGAACATGAAATCAGTAATGTGTTGGTTTTATGGTTTGTTAAAATACTACCCAGTTGAGTAGGCATCTGCAGAGAGGGAAAAGACCCAGTGGATAGGAAGGGGTTGAGCTAGGTTTGGGGCAGGAGAAAGATTCACAAAGATGAATATTGTCTTAGCTTGGATCCCCACAATGCAGAGCATGAGATAGAGTCTTGCTGTCTTGCCCAGGCTGGAGTGCAGCGGAGTGATCTCACCTCACTGCAACTTCCACCTCCTGGGTTCAAGCAATTTTCCTGTCTCAGCCTCCCAAGTAGCTGGGACTACAGGTACACACCACCACACCTGGCTAATTTTTGTATTTTTAATAGAGATAGGGTATCACCATATTGGTTAGGCTGGTCTCGAACTCCTGACCTCAGGTGATCCACCCACCTGGGCCTCCCAAAGTGCTGGGATTATAGGTGTGAGCCACCACGCCCTGCTGAGAACCCCAGTACCTTTAAGGCCTGTCTATTTTTGGTATTGGAGTGATTATTTCCATCTTATCTCCTTTACAGCTTGGTCTGGAGAGTTACCTTAGACTCTCCAATGAATTTATTTAAATAGCTGCCTTTCTGCTGCTGTGTTTTGCTTATCTGGGAGGGAGAGTTTCTGTGTCTGTTCCCAGGCATCTTCTTGCAGCTGCAGAAATCCCCCACACGTCTGCTTCTAGCTTCTCTGTACTCAGTCTCTGCTGCTCTGTGGAAATGTGTCTGTGTAACTGAAGTGCTATGCAGGACTGTCTGTGTGATTGTCAAGGAGCGTTGGCCTGCCGTATAAAGTAGCTGGCACCCCCCTCTGGCATCATCTGGACTCCTGGATCCACATGACAATTAATTTTAGGTGTCAGGATGCCCAGAGAATGAAATGTTATCGCTAGGTACATCTGTAAGGCTATTTCCAGAGGAGATTGGCATTTGCATGAGTTCACTGAGTAATGAAGATCTGCCCTCACTAATGAGGTGGGGGGCAGCATCCAATCCACTGAGAGCCTGGATAGAATAAAAATGTGAAGGAAGGGTGGTAAATTTGCCGTCTCTCCTTCGGAGCAGGGACATTCATCTTCTCTTACCCTCAGACATCAGAACTCCAGGTTCTTGGGTCTTTGGACTCTGAGACTTAAACCTCTGGCTTCTCTGGATCTCCAGCTTGTTGACGGCATATTTTGGGACTTTGAAGCCTCTGTAATCATATAAGCCAATGATATGGTTTGGACCTGTGTCTCTGCCCAAATCTCTTGTTAAATTGTAATCCCCAGTGTTGGAGGTGGGACCTGGTGGGAGGTGATTGGAGTATGGGGGTGGAGTTCTCATGATGGTTTACCACCATCCTCCCTTGATACTGTATAGTGAGTGAGTTCTTGTGAGATCTGGTTGTTTAAAAAGTGGGTAGGAGGTCGGCAGGTGGATTGCTTGAGGTCAGGAGTTCAAGACCAGCCTGGCCAAGATGGTGAAACCCCGTCTCTACTAAAATACAAAAATTAGCTGGGCTTCATGGTAGGTACCTGTGATCCCAGCTACTAGGGAGGCTGAGGCAGGAGAATTGCTTGAACCCAGGAGGTGGAGGTTGCAGTGAGCCAAGATCGCACCACGGCACTCCAGCCTGGGTGACAGAGCGAGACTCTGTACCCAAAAAGAAAAAAAGAATGAGGACCTCCCACGTCTCTCTCTGACTCTTGCTCCAGCCATGATTTTAAGTTTCCTGAGGCCTCCCCAGAAGCAGAAGTTGCTATGCTTCCTGTACAGACTGCAGAAGTGTGAGCCATTACACCTGTTTTGTTTGTAAATTACCCAGTCTCAGGTATTTCTTTATAGCAGTGTGAGGCCAGACTAATACGACCAATTCCCCTAATAAATCCCCTCTTCTGTATCTGTACTTATATCCTACTGGTTCTGTTTCTATGGAGAACCCTGACTAATACAGTCCAGTTGTGCCTAATATTAGCTTCCTATTGGAAACAGATGCTTGGTGCAGCAAAGAAAAATTAGCACTGAGACAAAGGATTTTTTAGCAAGCAATTTTTACTTCCTGGACTGCAGGAAGAGTACTCTCGCCAGCCATCTTGCCACAAGAGTACAATGAACAAAGGAAAGCAGGTATATTTGTCTCGTATGCAGTTAGGGTCATCCTTACTGCTGTGTCTGATCTCCATTGGCTGGAGCCAGACCTCATAATCTAAAACTAAAACCCGATTGGCTAATAACTTAAAACTTTTCTAAAAGGGTAAGGGGCATAGGCTGTGAGCTGGGAGGTGCCCGTGAGCATGTCCAGAACAGATATCTTGGTTAAAGTACAAGGACATAGAATGTGCTACATGTCTGTAAGCATGGCATGTCTAATAGCTACATGGGATAGGGCTTAACAAAGAGTTATTAGCACACTTAAGATTTATTCTTGAAAAGAAAGAAAACTTTAAAGAGGAACTTTTTACTTCCCATACTTCCCCTGGACTCCTATGGGCCCTTATATTCTACTTATTTTGTATTTGTATTTTTAGAGTCAGGGTCTTACTCTGTCACCCAGGCTGGGGTGTAGTGCCAAAATCATAGCTCACTGTAACCTCAAATTCCTGGGCTCATGCAACCCTCCTACCTCAGCCTCCCGAGTGGCTAGGACTATAGATATGAGCTTACCACACTTAGCTAACTTAAATTTTTTGTAGAGCTGAGATGGCTATGTTGCCCAGGCTGGTCTCAAACTCCTGGCCTCAAGTGATCTTCCTTCCTTGGCCTCCTAAAGTGCTGGGACTGTAGGTATGAGCCACCGCACCCAGCCCATTCTACTTCTTTTTGCTTAAACTGTTTTGAACTGGGTCTCTGTGACTTGAAACCCAAAATGTCCTTATGTTCCAGGAGTGAATGGAATGGAAGGACAAATGGGCAGAAAATTGAAGGCTGGGGAGTGACTGGCAGGCTTGACATGGGGTCTGGATAGAAAGGCAAGTAAACCAGGGTGTAGAAGAAAGGCGTCAGCAGTCCAAGGTCCTTCCTCCTTGAAACCCCAAGACTTTCTTCTCTGAATCCCTTCTTGGATCTGAATCAAATTCACTGGGCACCTCCTGGTCCCCCTGTGATACTGGCTCTCGCTGACTCCTATCAGCCTGTTTTCTGTAGGCCCCAAGAACTCTATAGAATTGTGAACGCCCCCCTGTTTAAAAGTAGGAAGACTGTGGAGCCCCGTCCCTGATGATTACCATAATTCATCTCCTTGTATTTTTTTTTTTTTTTTTGCCAGAAAACTCAAGAGGTCCTGATAAGGCAGCCAGCCAGGCCCCAGGGAGGTGTCTGTGAGCGCTGCACAGGCCGTGAAGGCAGGAAGCAGGTTCCCAGCCCAGAAGTAGGGCTTCCCTGGAGCTGCACTCAGGCACCAAGTCTGTGGGTTTCATGGTTCTTGCTCTGCTGTCTGTATTCACTCCTTGTATTCTGGAGAACAGAATACAAGGAGATGAATTATGGTAATCATCAGGGACGGGACTCCACAGTCTTTCTTACTTCCAGGAAGCAGTTTCCCCGCCTGGAAGGAGCTAGGGCTTCCCTGGAACTGCACTCAGGCACCAGGTCTGTGGGTCTCATGATTCTTGCTACAAACAGCTCAGTTGGACTTGTGGGTCTTAGGCACTTTCTCCTTGTGATATCTGGAGAGGCACGGAATAAAGCTGCATCCAGTCTTCAACCTACCCAAAGGACAGAAACCTGCACAAAAATTGTCTCAATGCCTAATATCACAACATTTTCTCCATCCTCCTTCCTGGCTCCAAAGCACGAGGGAGATAGCTCCTGAGGATCCTGAAACCAACTGGCAAATGGCAAATATTGTCAGGGATAAACATGCAAATTTATGCATAAAATAGGAAAGAACACCAATGGTCAGAACTTAATCACATGGTCACACCCAGCTGCAAGGGAGGCTGGGAAATGTAGTCTTTAGCCTTTGGCAATGTGCCTAACTAAAAATTCTATTGCTATGAAAGAAAGGGAGAAAGGACATTGAGGGAAAATAGCAATTTCTACCACAACATTCGTTCTGTTTTTGCCATTTTGGCCCTGATATAGAACTAGGAGTGAGGGAACTGCCAGGACTGGAAAGAATCCAGCTCTTTAGAATTCTCTCTACCCCAACACTAGGATATGAAGGGAGAATTTAGAGGGGGCAGCAGAAGGACCTAATAACAGCTGGTAGCTGTGGCATTTATTGAGCACTTGTGTGCTAGGCACTGGGTAAAGAATTTCACCTGTGTCATGCTGTTCCAGACCTCAACCAAGACTTCACTCAATCCTCCTCTAATTCATCCGTTCATTCAACACATGTTTACTGAGCACCTGTTATGTATTAGCCACTATGTTAGGGACTGGGAGACAGTGGTGAATAAGATGGTCCTCCGTTCTTGCTGAGTTTACAGCAAAGCAAAGTAGTTGTAGCATGAGCTTTGGATCCAGAGTGTCTGGGTTCAAATCCGAGTGTATACATTGTGTGAATGTGGAAGTCATCTAAACTATCTGTGTCTCAACTTCCCCACCTGGAAAACGAGGATGATAATATTACCTACATCCTAAGGCTACTGGGATGTTTCAAAGAAGTGATAGATGAAAAGCACTCAGCCTGGTACCTGGCACATAGCTGGTACTCAATAAATGTGAGCTATTCTAATGGGGGAGACAAATTTCAAATTGAAATTTTAATTAGATGAGTATGAACAGAAAGAAGAGCAGGGTTCACTATGTGTTAGCAGTGGCTAGAAATCTGGGAGTCTTTTTTTTTTGAGATCGAGTCTTGCTGTGCTGCTCAGGCTGGAGTGCAGTGGTACGGTCTCAGCTCACTGCAACCTCTGCCTCCTGGGTTCAAGCAATTCTCCTGCCTCAGTTTCCCTAGTAGCTGGAATACAGGTGCATGCCACCACACCCTGCTAATTTTTTTTCATATTTTTAGTAGAGATGGTGTTCCACCACATTGGCCAGGCTGGCCTCAAACTCTTGACCTCAAGTGATCCACCTGCCTCAGCCTCCCAAAGTGCTGGGATTACAGGCGTGAGCCGCTGTGCCTGAATCATTCTTTTTCCTGGATTATTCAGTTGAAATTTGAGATGTAACTCACACACAGCAGAGCACACAGATTTGAAGTGCCATGGATGAGGATGACGTGACTTGCCACCAGATGCCCCTTCAGGACTGGGACACTCATTTTCCAGCTGTTGGGAGTGTTGCTGCTGACAGCTCCTAGTTGAGTCCCTGCCAGAGCATTGCTCTCAGACAATGAGAGGTTGCTTCACTCAAGATCATGTCCTCGGGCCGGGCATGGTGGCTCATTCCTGTTATCCCAGCACTTTGGGAGGCCAGAGAGGGAGGGATGCTTGAACCCGGGAGGCGGAGGTTGCAGTGAGCTGACATTAAGGAAGGAAACCCTTACTCACCCTTAAGCATCTAAAACCACCTCCCCCTTGACTTCCACGTTGTATTTCAATAGGGGAAGTAAAGGCTGGCAGGCCGGGCACCACCTTTAATCACCCTCCTATAGATCACAGGCATGGTATGGAGGAACCTTTCCAGAAGGCATTGCTTTTACTTAAACACGATCAAACCCCCACCTAAGTCATGTACCCCATGCTACTTCATGGACCAAGACCCTTCACATGTAATTTCTAGAGTTGTAAGCCTTTAAAAGAGCAGAGACTTTCTTTGTTAGGTGAGCTCGGCTATTTGGGGCATTCAGCCCCGCCGCAGCTCCTGCCCAAATAAATTACCACTTCCTTCCCAGTTTCGTGTTCGAGAGGTTTGTTTCATGGCCTTTCATGCTTCAAGATCATATCATTGCACTCCGGCCTGGGTGACAGAGCGAGACTCTGTCTCAAAAAAAAAGAAAAAGAATGGTAAATATCTGTAAGTTACAAAGCGTTCTTACAACTGATGAGAAAGACAGCTCAATGGGAATATGTGTAAATTACATTGATAGCTCCCTCCTGGCCTCAAGTGATCCTCCCACCTCAGCCTCCTGAGTGGCTGGGACCACAGGTGAATGCTACCATACCTGGCTAATTTTCTGTAGAGACAAGGTTTCATTATGTTGCCCAGGCTGGTCTTGAACTCCTGGGCTCAAGTAATCTGCCTACACTGGCTTTTTAAAGTGCGGCAATTACAGGCAAGAGCCTGGCCTAACGATTCATTAAAACTGCATTTCCTTCCTTTTCAGTCTTATTCTCAGCAGCTGTTGCCATTCCCAGGTAAAGCCTGATTTGCTTAAGATAATGTTAGATAACTTTCATTCTAGCAAAATGAACCAAATCTAGATTTACAGTCAAGGCATTTTTGATTTAGGGTGATGTGTTAAAAGTTGAATATAGTTTAGTACTTTCCCAGGGGAAACCATGCTACAAATAGGTATTTGATTCCATGGTCAACCCCTAACAACACTCTCTGAACCCATAGAATACCCTCTGATATTACTAGGTAGTTTCTAAGAAAATCAGTCAGTGTCATTTTAGAAGGAAAATATATATACACAAAGATATATAAATATAAATATATCTTTATGACTTTAGGGGTAAAAAGTGGGACTTGTTAAAGAGGAAACAAAAGGCATAAATTTTAATTTCTTTGAGGAATTTAAAAACATCTTTAAAAAATTAAAAATTTTAAATAATTGAGACAAAGTCTTGCTATGTTGCCCAGGCTGGCCTCCAACTCCCGGGCTCATGCGACCCTCTCCCCTGGACCTCCCAAAGTGTTGGGATTACAGGCGTGAGCCACTGCACCTGGCCAAAAAGCATACATTTTCTACAAACCTGTTACCCATATCCCACTTGATTGCCTGGCACTCAGACAGCTGCATCCCAAATCATCATCATCATCATCTAGATTTGTAGAATAGTTTACTGCTTAAGAGCACTTTCCCATGCTTTGTTGCATTTACCGTTATTAGAAACCAGCTTTAGAGAGGAAGACACTGACGCTCAGAGAGACAAAGTAACTCATTTCTTACCATTCCGCAGTCCCACAGTCTCACAGGGCAGAGCTGGGATTTGAACCCCGCGGATTCCAGAGTGCTTACCTTAGCCACCTTCAGCACGCTGACTTCTTGGTGCAGAATCAGCTCAGCACACCACTGATCCCTCAAGAACTGCTCTATTCTGTCCCCTGCATCCTTCACTCCATCCTTCTAGTCACCCTGGGGCTGGAGGCTGTGTTTTATGAAGGCATCCAGCCTGTTCCCTGGGTTGTCATACCGGTCCTGGAAGCCTGCCATCTCTGTGGGACCAGGAATGAATCGTCTCTGCCTCTGCCCAGCCTTGTAAGTGGCAGCTCCCAGCCTTTGTCCAGCAGGCCTCAGAACTGCAGATGGGGTGAGTTAGAGAGAGATTTAGCTTTTTTTTTTTTTTTTTTTTTTCTTTTCTTTTTTTTAGATGGAGTTTCGCTTTTGTTGCTCGGGCTGGAGTGCAATGGTGGAATCTTGGCTCACCGCAACCTCCTCCTCCCAGGTTCAAGCGATTCTCCTGCCTCAGCC
>NW_016107749.1:1872659-1873810 GCF_001604975.1 Cebus imitator
TGATACAGAGTTTTGCTCTCTCACCCAGGCTTGAGTGCAATGTGGCACTGCAGCCTTCGCTCCCCGGGTTCAAGCGATTTTCCCACCTCAGCCCCCCGCGTAGCTGGGATTACAGGCGCCCGCCACCACGCCCGGCTAATTTCTGGTGTTTTTAGTTCAGACAGGGATTTCACCATGTTGGCCAGGCTGGTCTCGAACTCCTGACCTCAGGTGATCCGCCCGCCTCGGCCTCACAAAGTGCTGGGATCACAGGCGTGAGCCACCCTGCGGCGGAAGAATCACTAACTTTATCGTCTTGTCTTTTGCTTGCGGAGAGGGCTGGGGAGCCGTCCAGGCATCCGCGGGGTCTCCCTCTGCTGGGCTGCCTTAGTTCAGCAGCCATCTCTCCTGACGGCTAGAAATGGAAACTGAAACTGAAACAGCTTTGTTTTGTTCGTTTTTTTAAAAATTTTTTTTTTATTGGAAACTCAGACTTAGCTGTGCTTTGAAGAGGAAAGAGGAGGTTTCTCTTTCCATTTGAGGTTGCGAGGAAAAAAGGTTGGGAGATGAAGCCAAGTGCCCCTTGGGCTTCCTTGTGAGGAAGATTCTCAGGCTGGGAATTTCCCAGCGTGTCCTGGAGCTGGCCTGCCCCCACCATACCCCATTTCCTGCTGCAGGAGGAGACTTGTCTCCCTGTGGGAACTAGGTAGCGTCTGCCCCAGGGTCAGGAGGCGCTGGCTTCTTGGGGTGAGGGGATGGGGCTTGGGCTGAGCCTGGGGCTCAGGATTGACTTTATTTTCTAAAAGCCTCAGGAGTCCTGGGGCTTAGGATTGACTTTATTTTCTAAAAGCGAAGGCATACCCCTTTACTGCTTGTTTTGTTCGGTATGTCCAGGTCTTCCCTATCCTCCACCAATAATCCACAGGAGGGAGGTCGTCTTTAAAATAATGGCCTTTATGGGGCGCTGTTCTCTCACGAACTTCATTTTGAAGAGCGACGGACAGTTTGTGGTAGACACCTTGGCCTTTAAAGATCTCAACTAGCAGCCAGGTGCGGTGGCTCACCCTGCAATCTCAGCACTTTGGGAGGCTGAGGTGGGAAGATCACTTGAGGCCAGGAGTTTGAGACCAGCCTGGCCAACATGGTAAAACCCTGTCTTTTTTTTTTTTTTT
>NW_016107749.1:1875875-1881792 GCF_001604975.1 Cebus imitator
AAAAAAAAAAAAAAAGAAGAAGATTCAACAGTTGCCTTGGAGAGGGGAAAAGTACTGTGTTCAGAGATGCCTGTGAAGAGTTTGAGTTAAAAAACCTTTTTGAAAACTGAAAGTGGAAAAGAGTAATACTTACATATAGTGCCCCCATAACATATATAAATGTATTAGTTGTATCTAAATAAATTAACTAAATATTGGAAGTGCATATTTCATTTCCTATAAGTTTAATCAGGGCTACGTCAATATATTTTTATTTATTTTTCATGTATTTATTTTTATGTTTTTCCCCATTGGTCTGTGTGATTCTGAAACACATTTTTTATTTTCTTACTGGCAAATATTTGTTATTAGTCCACTGGGAAAACTGATTGGAATTGGGGATCACCTTGTATTTGGGCATTTTTGGTAGATGTGCTCATGTTTTACAAACTGTGGCTTCCAGTACATCCTCCTCATAGGAAACTGACATTTTTATCAATTTTCCTCTCTTCCACAAGGTGGTGCTGCACACGCACCTAAAACAACCACCATTTCTAGTTCCTAGGATCCTAGTGCAGAAGAGGCAGAGGGGATCTGCTTAGCCCTTGCTTTGCAGGAGGCAGACAGGAGCCCAGAGTGTTCACCAGGGCTCTTTGACATGATGGTATTAAAATTCACTCCAATAGCTATTACTTATCAAGCACTTTGTGTATACCAGGCTCTTTACACAGTTTATTTTATTATTTTTTTGAGATGGGGTCTGGCTCTGTCACCCATGCTGGAGTATGTGGCACGATCTCAGCTCACTGCAACCTCACCTCCCAGGCTCAAGTGATTCTCCCACCTCAGCTTCCTGAGTAGCTGAGACTACAAGTATGCACCACCACACCAGGCTAATTTCTGTATTTTTTTTTTGTAGAGATGGGGTTTTGCTATGCTGCCCAGGCTGGTCTCAAACTCCTGGGCTCCAGATATCCACCTGCCTTGACCTCCCGAAGTGCTGGGATTAGAGGCATGAGCCTCTGCACCCAGCCTCTTTTCACAGCTTAGTTCCCATAATCCTCATCAGACTCTGTGATGTAAGTTCACACCATATTACATTATGAGGAAATTGAGTCTCAGAAAGATGACGTGACCTGCCCAGAGTCACACAGCAAAGAAGTAGACAAGCTGTGATTCTTCTATTTTTTCTTTTTTTCTTTCTTTTTTTTTTTAGATTAGGGAGGCCAGACAGACAAGCTGATTCAAACCCAGGATCCCTGATTCTAAATGCCAGAGGCTTACCCACAACATTGTCCAAGCAAGGCTTGGAGAATACAGAAATGAATAAGGCAGCCCCATTCTATGGGCAGCTTGTTATGTGTCTTCTCTACTGGGAATCTTCAGGGTGAGATGCTCGTGGTCCCAGGGTCTAGCACAGAGCGTGGCACACAGTGGGGCCTCAGTGAATGTTGGCACACAGTGGGGCCTCAGTTAATGAATGAATGACACCATGTTTCCTGGGAGGCATAAGCACTTCCTGTACCCTTCTGCTTGTCCCATCGAGGCTTCTATCAAGGGTCCCCACCTTTGAGTATAGTGGCTCAACCACAGTGGACCATCCCAAAGGTCCTCTCTGGCTCCGCATTGCAGACATTCTGTGCATGGAGGCATGGGACCTCTTTCCTGAGGTGCGTGCTTCTTCATTTACCCCAGAGTTTCTTAACATTTTGGAGTCTTGTGCACGCCAGAGGAGGTGATGAATGCAAGGGGCCCTTTCTCTAGAAAACATGTTTATGCTTATATTCTGCATGCAATTCCAGGGGCTTCCTGAAAATTTCTTTTTCCAAAATGCAAAATTTTCCTTCTATTGCCCCCATCATTTGCACACATTTTTGTCAAGTCCAAACATAATTTGAAGTGAGGTAGGCAGTTTCTCTCTCCTTGTGCTGTTGTCCTGGGGGTGATGTCATTGGCACCAGTGGCTGGTGGAGCTTCTCAGTTGGCTATTTTCTCAATCTTGTCCAAATCATCTGTGTCCAATCTTTCCATCTTCTTATGAAAATGCCCCTGGATTCCATTCAGAACGTTCATGCTGTGCTTGGTGTTCACCATGTTCACTGCCAGTCCCCTCCTGCCAAAGCGGCCTGTGCATCCGATCCAGTGCAGGTAGGTCTCGTTGTCAGGGTTCCCGTCCTTGTCCATGGGAAGATCAAAGTTGATGACGAAAGACACTTGTTCAACATTGATCCCACAGGTGCACACGTTGGTGGTCACCAGAACCCTCTCTTTGCCCTCTCGGAAGTGCTCAGTCACCGCAGCCCTCTGCTCCACCATCATCTCCCCACTCAGCAGAGCCACCTGGTGGCCTTCTTTTGAGAGCTCTGCTGCCAGCCAGCTAGCGGTTTTGCCAGTCTGGCAGAAGATCATGGCTTGAGCAATGGTGTGTAGAGGTTACGCAGGGCCTGGAACTTCTCATCTCTGCTGCTGCACAGGATGTATTACTGCTTGATGGTGTCCAGGGTCTCTTCCTAGTGCTTCAGTTTGATAACGTTTGGGCCTGGGACCACTTTCTGGGCAAATTTCCACACAGAGTCTTCAAAGGTGGCGGGGAAAAGCAGCATCTGGCAGTTCCTGGGCAGCATCCTCTGGATGCGGATGCTCTGATCCTGGTGGCCCTGAGTGGCTATCATGACGTCAGCCTCATCCAGAACAAACACCTTGATTTTCTTGGGATCAATGAACTTGAGCTTGGAGCACCAGTCCAGCACGGTCCCAGGGGTGCCAATGACAATCTGCTCACTGGTCTTCTGGACTCTTTCCAATTTATTGCCTCGAACAGCACAGGCAAGCTTCAGTTCTTTGGCAGATGGGTAAAATGTGCCCCTCTCCTCAATCGCTTTTCCTGTTTGAAGCACCAGCTCATATGCTGGGGAGAGGCACAGACACCGGGGTATCTGTCTGCTGGGTCAACTCGGCTGAGCATGGCCAGGAGAAAGGCAGCTGTTTTACCAGTGCCAGACTGAGACTGGGCAATCAGGTTCTGTGGGGGTTCAGCAAGCATCATGGGTAATGCATTCTCTTGTATCTTGGATGGTCAGTGGGAGCCCATAGCATGGACTCCCTGGAGAAGCTGTGGTTTCAGCCAAAGTTCTTCAAAAGACTTCACCGAGTACGGGGCGGGGGGAGTTTGGATCCTACTGCGGGACTTCCACGTGGTTTGTGTTATCCACAAGGTTGCTTCTGATCAGCTTGTTGAGTAAGGACTGGGCAGCGCTGTCCTCTTTCTCCCTTCATCTGTTTTCTCGGCAGTGGTACTGGTTTTGATAATACCATCGGTGTCTGCTTTGACTTTCTCTTCCTTGATCTGCAAATTGGTCATCGACTTTATAGCCGCTTCCTGTTCATCCACCGCCAGGGCCCACGAGTCGGTGGCCATAGTCCCGGACAAGGGAGACCCACTTGTGAAAATATGAACCGCACCACATCCCAACGCCCTTTTTTTTGGGGGGGGGGGCTGTGATATCAATTTATTGCAGCTCCAATCTGAATCCACTCCTACTCACACCCCGATTCTCAGGGGCTTGGGGAAGGCCACCCAACTAGGGGCCCTGTCCCCACCAGACCCTGGACGTGGGAATCTTTCCCAAGCAGGGGTGCTGTCCTTCTTGGGGGCTCCCACATCTCTCCCAGGCCTGTCCGAGCTCTGCGCAGGGCTGGCACGTGGCTATTAAGAATCTTTTCTGTGGGGCTATATGCAGTGGTCATGTCTGTAATCTGAGCATTTTGGGAAGTCAAGGTGGGTGGATCACTTGAGGTCAGGAGTTCAAGACCAGCCTGGCCAACATGGTGAAACCCCATCTCTACTAAAAATACAAAAGAATTAGCCAAGTGTGGTGGTGGGTGCCTATAATCCAAGCTGCTTGGGAGGCTGAGGCAGGAGAATTGCTTAAACCAGGGAGGCAGAGGTCGCGGTGAGCCGAGATTGCACTATAGCACACCAGCCTGGGTGTCAGAGTGAGACTCTGTCTCAAAAAAATAAAAGAAAGAATTTCTGCTGTGGAAGATGCTTATTTTTTTATTTTTCAAAATTTTTATTAGAGATGGAGGGGCATCTCCGTATGTTGTCCAGGCTGGAGTCAAACTCCCAGGCTCAAAGGATCCTCCGCCTCATTCAGCCTCCTGCATAGCTGGGATTACAGTGCATGCCACCATGTTTGGTTTCTCCTGTGGAAGATTCTTGAGAACCAAAAGACATCCTAAACAAGAGTCCCATCTCAAACCTTTTTCCTGAATTTCAACTGTGCATCCTGCTGGGTGTTAAGGGATACTGTTGGAAAAATCAGCAGCCTTCAGATCAATCAGAAGGGAGCCCTGGGGCAGCAGGGCACCTGGTCAACAGCTTCTGAGGTCTCAAGCCACACAGGGGACTGGGATCTGAGTGCTTCCCACCTCCCCAGTAAGCCTGCAACTTTTTCTTCCATCTGGCCCCCATTTTAGAGCCTTGCATCAGTTTCTCAAAGAGAAGTCTGTTTAATCCTGAATTGCTTCTAATAACCACATTCGAAAAAAATTTTTTGAGATGGATTCTTGCTCTCGTTGCCCGGGCTGGAGTGCAGTGGCACAATCTTGGCTCACTGCAACTTCTGCCTCCCGGATTCAAGTGATTCTCCTGCCTCAGCCTCCCGAACAGCTGGGATTACAGGCACTGCCACCATGCCTGGCTAATTTTTGAATTTTTTGTAGAAACGGGGTTTCACCACATTGGCCAGGCTGGTCTCGAACTCCTGACCTCAGGTGATCCGCCCACCGAGGCCTCCCAAAGTGCTGGGATTACAGGCGTGAGCCACTGTGCCTGGCTGTAACCACATTTTTAAATTCTTGCTTCTAACAGGTATCCCCAGGAAGTACAAAAAACAGTTGTACTCAGGGTTATAAGTTCAACGTTGCCCTCATCCCAACCATCAACAACAAAACACAAGAATGGTTTTCTTCTTTTCGTTAATGGTGAAAATAAGATTTTGCCATTCGTTGGGATCATATGTATTGAGCACGTTTGGGGAACTTGTGACTCTGGGTCACAAAATAAGACTGGGATTTTGGAAATGTGGGTAGATAAGGTGGAGTGAGGGGGTGGGGTAAGCTCATAGCTGGCTGCAAAAGCCTATCCAGGGTTTGTGGAGCTTCTACGATTTTCTAGATCCTTTTTAAGAAAAACGACATAAAATAGTGAATACAAATTTCAGTTCAAAAGTGTTGTTGTTTCTGACCTATGTCATTTTCCTTGTCTCTGAACACTTTTTTTTTTTTTTTTTTGATTTAACATTTCTTGCAAGACAGATCTACTGGCGGTAAATTAGTGATGCATTTTGCCTAAATCCAGCTCTCCAGTTCCCTCATTTTTTCTGCATTTATGAAATGGAAATCTGTATTCCTCCAACATGCCCCACCATTTTTTGCTCACCTGAAAGTTCTTTATTTCTCTTTCACTTTCGAAAGATAATTTTGATGGGTACAGAATCCTAGGTGTGTGGGTTTCTTCTTTCAACACTAGGTATTTTACTCCATTCTCTTCTTTCTTATGTAGTTCCTGACGAGTTCAATGTAATTCTTTTTTTTTCTTCCAAGACAGGGTTTCACTCTGCCCAAGCTGGAGTGCAGTGGCATGATCTTGATTTACTGTAGCCTCAACCTCCCGAGTAGCTGGAACCACAGGCACACATCACCAATACCGGCTAATTTTTTTGTAGAGATGGGATTTCTCTATGTTGCCCAGGCTGGTCTCAAACTCCTGAGCTAAAGCAATCCTCCTGCCTTGGCCTCCAAAGTGTTGGGATTATAAGTGTGAGCCACTGCACCCTGCCTGGTGTAATTCTTATACTAGTTCCTCTACAAGTAATGTACATATTTTCCTTTGGCTTCTTTCAAAGTTTTTTTCTTTTCTTTTTTTTTTTTTTTT
>NW_016107749.1:1882062-1883517 GCF_001604975.1 Cebus imitator
AGATGAAGTCTTGCTCTGTTGTCCAGGCTGGAGTGCAGTGGTGCAATTTCAGCTCATTGCAATCTCCACTTCCTGGGTTTAAACCATTCTCCTGCTTCAGCTTCCTGCGTAGCTGGGATTACAGGCGCCTACCATGTCACCCAGCTAATTTTTACATTTTTAGTTGAAACTGTGTTTCACCACGTTGGCCAGGCTGGTCTTGAACTCCTGACCTCCAGTGATCTGCCCGCCTCGGCCTCCCAAAGTGCTGGGATTACAGGTGTGAACCACTGCACCTGGCTTCTTTCACAGTTTTTATCTTTGATTTTAGAAAATTTGAATATGAGATGAGGAGATATTGACTTCTTTGTATTTATCCTGTTTGGTGTTCTGAGATTCCTGGATCTGTGGCTTGGTGTCTGTCAATAATTTTGGTAAGTTCTCAGGCACTATTAAAGTATTTCTTCGGCTCCTTTCATTTTTCTCCTTTTAGTATTCCCTTTACAAAGATGTTATCCCTTTTGTAATTGTCCTGCCATTTTTGGATATTCTTATCTGTTTTCCTCAGTCTTTTTTTTCTCTTGCTTTTCGGCTTGGGAAGTTCTACTGACATTTCCTCAGGCTCACTGATTCCTTCCTTAACCATGTGCAGTCCACTGATGAGCCCATCAAAGGCCTTCTCTGTTTCTGTTATAGCATTTTTTATTTCTAGCATTCCCTTATGATTCTTTCTTAGCATTTCCACTTCTCTGCTTACATATCATTGGTTCTTACATTGCTTGCACTTTTTCCATTAGAGCCTTTAGCATATTAATCATAGTTATTTTAAATTCTCAGCCTGATAATCATCAAATCTCTGTATATCTCAGTCTGGTTCTGATTCATGCTCCGTCTCTTCAAACTATGGTTTTTGCCCTTGAGTATGCTTTGAAAATTTTAGGATGAAGATGAGAGAGTTGTCATATTTCAAAGAAAATAGGTACTAGCTGGGTGTGGTGGCTCATCCCTGTAATCCCAGCACTTTGGGAGGCCAAGGCGGGCAGATCACCTGAGGTCAGGAGTTTGAGATCAGCCTGACCAACATGACAAAACCCAATCTCTACTATAAATACAAAGATTAGCCAGGCATGATGGCATGCACCTGTAATTCCAGCTACTCGGGAGGCTGAGGCAAGAGAATCGCTTGAATCTGGAAGGCAGAGATTGCAGTGAGCTGAGATGGCACCATTGTACTCCAACAAGAGCCAAACTCTTTCTCAAGAAAAAAAGAAAAAGAAAAAAGAGTCTTCCGATTATTTATCAGTTTGGGACAGGTGCTGAGGCTGAGGAGTGACCAAGCACTGAAAGAATTTGACCGGTCATCCCAAGTGGTGTCCCCCAACTCTTAAAATCTACAAAGCTGTCCAAAAGCATTTGCACTTTTTCTTTTGTCTCTTTCTCTCTTTTTTTCTTTTTCTTTTCTTTTTTTTTTTTTTT
>NW_016107749.1:1883859-1885811 GCF_001604975.1 Cebus imitator
CACTTCAGCCTCCCAAAGTGCTGGGATTACAGGCATGCACCACCATGCCCGGCTAATTGTGTATTTTTAGTAGAGACAGGGTTTCACCATGTTGGACAGGCTGGTTTCAAACTCCTGACCTCAAGTGATCCACCGCCTCGGCCTCCCAAAATGCTGGGATTACAGGCATGAGCCACTTCACCTGGCTGAAGTCATATTTGAAATCTCTGTAAGACCCCACCAGACTGTATTTGACCTGACTTGAAGTTTGTCTGACGCAAAAAAGCCTTTTCTCTGGCACATGTGAGGCAATTGTTTAACTTTGTGGCTGCTTGAAGTGGTGGACTACAGTTGAGGCAAACAATACATTTAAAAGCTTAAAGGGAAAGCTGGCAAGTGAGATGACCATATGGCTTGTGAAAAGTTCTGACACATTCCTGGGTATCTAGAAAATGCACAAGGGTCCCACTCTCTAATAAGAGAAACTCTCTGTGCCTAAATGGCTCTTGCAAACACTATGGTTTTTGCCAAAAATATTCTCTTCCTGGGATACTGGAATGCAAGTATAGGCTAGGAAGAGGACACCAAATAACCAGTCCCCTTAAAAACCGTGGGCTCTTAGTCTCCAGTGAGCCTCCCTGGCAGACAATGTTTCATACATGTTGTCACAACTCGTTGGAGAAATGTTTTGTGCCTGTGTGATTTGTTTGGGCAGGATTCTTGGAAGGCTGTACCTGGTTTCCTCTGAACTTTGCCCCATGCACCTTCTTTTTTGTTGTTGTTTATTTTGCTAGGCATGCTTTCACTGTAAGAAATCACAGCCACGTGTATGACTATATACTGCATCCAGTGGTTTACCCTAGAGAATCACTGAGCCTGTGGTGCTCTTGGGCCTCTCCAACACAGGCTGATTGGTACACTAGAGAAAAAAAAAGCAACCAATAGATACCATCCCTGAGGAAGTCCAGGCATTGCATTTACTAGACAAAGATTATATTAACTGTTTTCAATGTATTCAAAGAATTAAATAAAGCTATACATGAAGCACTAAAAGATAGGGTGACAATTATGTTTCACACCATAGAAAATGGTAATAAAGTTATAAATCATAAAAGAGAACTAAATAGAATTTCTGAAATTGAAAAGTAAAACACCAGCTACAGGTATTGATCGACTTACCACCTATGTAACTTACTACCATTTGACTTTACGACCACAATCGCTAGCCACGACTGCTCCGCGTCTGGCAGTGCAAACGTTGCCCAGCTGGGCGTACGACAGTGCGGACCAGCTTCTGGCAGCACTACCATCTTCGCGTGCACCATTTCAACTGTACATATAGCCTACTCAACTTATGATCAAATCGTGTTACGACCGGTCCACGGTCCCGACCGTGGTCGTAAGTCGAGCACTAGCTGTAAAAATTTACTCGAGGGGTTGGTATTTGTTTCCTAGGGTTGCCAAAACAAGTCATCTCGGTGGCTTAAAACAGCAGAAGGTTATTTGCTTACATTGCTGGAGGATAGAAGTCCACAGTTAAAGCATCAGCTGGGCCGTGCTCTACTTGAAGGCTCTAGAAATTATCCTTCTTTGCTTCTTTCTAGCTTCTGGTGGTTGCTGGAAATCTTGGGCTTTCCTTGGCTTGTAGCTGCAGCACTCCAATCTCTGCTGCTGTCATCACTGGCTTTCTTTACTCTGTACCTGTGTTCAAATCTCCTTGCTCTTATGAGAGAAACAGTAACTGGATTAGGGCCCACCCTAATACAAAATGCCCTCATCTTAATTGATTACATCTGCAAATACCATATTTCCAAATAAAGCCACATTTACAGGTTCTAAGGAAGAGGGCTTTGAACATATCATTTTGGAGAACATGATTCAACCCACAGCAGTGCTGAACAGCAGATTTCAGCAGGTAGAAAGATTCAGTGAATTTGTAGATTGGTCAATTGAGATGATCTAGCCTAATGTTA
>NW_016107749.1:1885831-1916108 GCF_001604975.1 Cebus imitator
AAAAAAAAAAAAAAAAAGGAAAGAGCCTCAGAGAATAATGGAACGCTATCAAGCAATTCCAACATATACATAAAAAGAGTCCCAGAAGGAAATGAGTGACAGAAAGGGGGTGCAAGAACATGTGAAGTCATAATAGTCAAAAGCATCTCCAATTTTATGAAAAACATTAATCAAATTATGCAACAAGTTTAATACACTTCAAGTAGCATAAGCTCACATCTTAATAAGTTAATCAAAAACCAAAGGCAAAGAGATAATCACGAGAGCAGCAAGCAAGAAATAAATTGTCATGTATAAAGGAATCATTGGTAAGATTAACAACTACAAACTTTCAGTTTAAGATAAATTCTCAGGATCTAATGTATAGCATGGTAACTGTAGTTGACTGTATTGTACTGTATACTTGAAATTTGCTAACAGAGCAGGTCTTAAGCGTTCTCATTTTAAAAAAGTATGTAACATGATGAATATCTTAATTGACTTGGTTGTGGCAGTCATTTCACAATGCATATGTGTATCAAATCATCACACTGTACATTTTGAATGTAAACAATGCTTTTTGTTAGTTATACCACAATAAAGCTGAAAGAAAGAATCCTTGGAGGCCAGAAGGCAGTGGGATGACATATTCAAAGTTCTGAAAGGAAAAATAAATGTCAGCCAAGAATCTTTTATCCAGCAGATGTGTCCTTCAAAATATGGAGACATGAAAGGATTCCCAGATAGACAACATTTGAGAGAATTCATTGCTATCAGATCAGCCCCATCAGAAACATTAAACAGAGTCCTTCCAGCTGAAATGAAGATGAGAGAGTAATTCAAAACATGAAGAAATAAAGAGCATAGGTAAAGTTACATCAGTAAAAACGAGACAGTATGTCTAAATAAATAAAACGTATGGGCTGGATGTGGTGGCTCACGCCTGTAATCCCAGCACTTTGGGAGGCTAAGGTGGGTGGAGTGCTTAAGCTCAGGAGTTTGTGACCAGCCTTGGCAAAACCCCATCTCTACAAAAAATACAAAATTAGTCAGGTGTAGTGGTGTATGGCTGTAGTCCCAGCTACTCGAGGAAGCCGAGGTGAAAGGATGGCTTGGGCCCAGAAGGCAGAGGCTGCAGTGAACTGAAATCACACCACTGTATTCCAGCCTGGGTGACAGAGTGAGACCCTGTCTCAGTAAGTAAGTAAGTAAATAAATAAATAAATAAATAAAATGTATGTAGTAAAAATTGTATCAATAATGTGTTTTTCATATATCTGTTTTGAAGGACAACTACATAAAGCAAATATAAATTTATGTTCTCGAGCACACAATGTATAAAGATGTAATTTGTATGAAAATAAATAACATACAGAGTGGGGCATGGAACATGTATGGGAGAAAAATGTTTATAGGCTATTGAAATTATTAATCATACTTAATGTTATAAGTTAAGATGTTAATTGAAGTCTCCAGGGCAACTATTAAAACAAAAAAATTTCAAAAATATATGTGACAAGAGAAACAGCACAGGGATTGAATCAGCACAATAGGAAATACCTAACACAAAACAAGGTGGTAATGGAGGAATATCAAAAGCAAAAGACATACCACATATAGAAAAATAGCAAAATAGAATATTTCGATGCTATTAGTATTTTACTAAACTCTAATTAGTTGTTAAATCAAATGGACTTTGATTATACACTTCAGTTAAGTGGCAGAGAGTGGTAGAACAGATAAAAAAATGTGATCTACCTATAACCTGTCTACAAGAGTCAAACTTTAAATTCAAGACACAAAGATGATCAAAGTAACAGAACAGGAAGAAATGCATCAAGCAAGTATTAACCAAAAGAAAGCCAGAATAGCCTTATTAATATTGGGTCAAATAGGCTTAGAACAAAATTATTCCTAGAGATGAAGAAAAACATTTTATAAGGACCAAAAGGTCCATCCTTCAAGGGTATAATAATTACAAAATTGCCATGCAATTATAAATGTATAAATTATAAAGAATTTTGCACTTAACAACAGAGCTTCAAAATACATGAAGGAAAACTGACAGAATGGAAAGGTGAAATAGACACTTCAACAATAATATTTGGAGACTTCAATACGTAATCTTAAATAATGGATAAACAATGAGGCAGAAAAGTTAGACAAGGAAGTGGAAGACTTGAACAATACTCTCTGAGAAACCTAACGGGCATCTACAGATTGCTCCGCTCAGGAATAGCAAGACACACATTCTTCTCAAGACACATCAGACACTCCCCAAAATAGACCATATGACAGGCAAAAAACCAAATCTCTGTAAATTTAAAGTGATTAAAATCATACAAGTTATGCTCTTGGGCCACAATGTAATAAAATCAAAAATAGGCAAAAATTTAGGAAGTCCACAATATAGGTTAATCAAGCAATATCTATATAGGTTATGGGTCAAAGACACCACAATAGGACTTAATAAAATACTTTATTTTTAATTTTTTTGTTTTTTGAGACAGAATCTCACTCTGTCGCCCAGGCTGGAGTGCAATGGCGTGATCTCAGCTCACTGCAACCTCCATCTCCCGAGTTCAATCGATTCTCCTGCCTCAGCCTCCCAATTAGATGGGATTACAGGCACCTGCCACCACACTTGGCTAATTTTTGTGTTTTTAGTAGAGATGGGGTTTCACCATCTTGGCCAGGCTGGTCTTGAACACCTGACCTCAGGTGATCTGCCCACTTCAGCCTCCCAAAGTGCTGGGATTACAGGCGTGAGCCACCTCAACTGGCCATAATAAAATACTTTAGATAGATGGATACAATAACACAAAATACCAAAACTTTAGGGATACAGCAAAAGCTGTGCATCGATGGAAATTTATATCCTATATTAAATATATTTAATATAGGAAATGCCTATATTAAATATATTTAATATAGGAAATGCCTATATTAGAACTACCTCAAATCAGTAACTTAATCGTCCACCTAAGAAACTGAAAAGAAAAAGCCCAAACTAAACCACAGCAAGCAGAATGGAGGAGTAAACGGAGATTATAATGAAAGTAAATAAAATGGAGAAAAGAAACATAATAATGACCAAAACTTCATTGAAAATATCAGAAAAATTGACAAACTTTTAATTAGATGGATCTAGAAAAAGAAGACTCAAATTAATACCAACCCTACAAAAATATAAAAAGATTATAATACCATGAACAATTGTATGCTAACAAACTATGTAAACTAGATGAAATGAAGAAATATCTAGAAAGGCACAAACTGACAAAACTTAAAAAGATAAAGAAAATCTGAGTGTACCTATACCAAGGCATAGATTGAGCTATTAACTTTTTTTTTTTTAAGGCCAAAATCCCCATAAAGAAAAGATCGGGACATGATTGATTCACTGGTGAATTCTACTACAAGTTTAAAATAGAATTAAGTCTTTCATAAACTTCTAAAACATGGAAAAGGACGTGTCATTTCCCAACCACCCATTCTATAAGTTTAATACCTTGATATCAAAACCAGCCAAAAAACATTGCAAGAAAAGAACACAGCAAGCCAATATCTTTAATGAATACAGATGCACAAAGTCTTCAACAAAATGCTTGCACACCGAATGCAGCAACCACAACAAAAAGGGTCGTACACGGGCCCTGCGCGGTGGCTCCCGCCTGTAATCCAGCACTTTCGGAGGCCAAGGCAGACAAATCACGTGAGTCCAGGAGTTCAAGACCAGCCTGGGCAACATGGTGAAACCTCATCTCTACAAAATATACAAAAAAAATTAGCTGGGTGTGGTGGCATACTGCTGTAGTCCCCGCTACGTGGGAGGCTGAGGTGGGAAGATCACCTGGGTCTGGGGAGGTCAAGGCTGCAGTGAGTTATCATCACACAACCACACTCCAGCCTGGGGGACAGAGTGAGAGTCTGTCTCAAGAAAAGAAAAGGAAAAGAGAATGATAAGACACGATGACCAAATGGGATAATTTTAGCAATGCAAGGTTGGTTCCAAAAATTCATATTAGTCAATGTTCATACACCATATTAATAAAACAAGGTTAAAATGCGTAATCATCTCTCCTGCCCCCGTGTCTTGGTCGAGGAGCGGCCTCCCAAGGTCTCCCCTGCAAATCTGCTACGTGGCCCAGCGCCCCTGTCCCCGCCACCCGTGATCGTGTACCAAGGCCCGAGAGGGGTGGCCGCCCAGGCGGCCTGGGTTCCACTTCCAGCTACAGCTCCCGCAGCAGTACCAGGCTCCCCGGGGAAGCCATCCCCCACCCCCAGGGTCTCCCCAAGGCTGACCCCGGTCTGGTGGGCCAGCTTCTTTTTCAGGAAGTCCATCCTGCTGTTCATGGCCATGGTGTTGAGGCTGGTAGAGCATCCGGAATCCCCCCAGGCCTCCAGCAGCATGACCACCTGGGGCCTGGCTCTGGACACCCCAGGAAGCAGTCCAGTGGCCAGTCCAGCACAGCCAGCGCTGGACCCCCATCCTGACCTGAGCCGCCACCACCAGCCCCAGGTCTGCGAAGGCGCCAGGCCACCAGACCCCCTGCCTTGTCCCCTCCCCACTCCTCACCCTGTAGACTAGGCAGCTGTAGCAAGCAGACTTTCCATTAACACAGCAGACCCCAAAAAGGAGTGACAAAGCCCCTCTCCCCATGGCCACAGCACTTGTGAGCTTTCCTGATACCTGGAACTGTGCACCTGGCACCAAGTGGAAAATAAACTCCAAGCAGCCAGGAAAAAGAAGAAAGCATAATTATCTCAATAGACTAAAAAATGATTTGGCAAAATGCAACACCCTATCGTAATAAAAATAGTCGACAAACTAGGAATAGAAGGTAACTTAACCTTATAAAGGACAGCTATGAAAAGCCCACCACTACTTAATGGTAAAAGACTGAGAAATTTCCCCGATATTAAAAGAAGATAAGGATGTCCACTCTCACCACTTTTGATCCGGTACTGTCATGAGGATTCCAGCTACAACTACCAGGCAAGGTGAAGAAACAAAAAGTAGGCTGGGCGTGGTTGCTAGTAATCCCAGCACTTTGGGAGGCCGAGGCAGGTGGATCACGAGGTCAGGAGTTTGAGTCCAGCCTGACCAACGTGGCGAAACCCCCGTCTCTAAAACAAATAAATAAATAGCATACAAATGGGCAGGGAAGAAATAAAACTGCCCCAATTTGCAAATGACATGGTGCTGTATGCAGAAAACCATCAGAAATAAACAAAAAACTATTTGGACTAATAAGCAATTCAGCAATATTACAGGATACAAAATCAATAGGTAATAAGTGTTCTCACCACAAAAACGATACGTATTTGAGGTTGTGGATTTATCAATTAGCTTGATTTCATTATCCCACATTGTATTCGTAAATCACAGTATCACTTTGTACCTCATAAATATGTACAATTATAAATTGTCAACTTACAATAAAATAAAAATTCTTGGGCCAGAATTACTGTGTCAAAGGATATGATGCATTTTAAGATTTTTTTTTTTTTTTTTGAGATGGAGTCTCACTCTGTCGCTCAGGCTGGAGTGCAGTGGCATGATCTTGGCTCACTGCAACCTCCGCCTCCTGGGTTCAAGCGATTCTCCTGTTTCAGCCTCCTGAGTAGCTGGGATTACAGGCGTGTGCCACCACGCAGGGTTTCACCATGTTGGTCAGGCTGGTCTCAAACTCCTGACCTTGTGATCTGCTCGCCTCAGCCTCCCAAAGTGCTGGGATTATAGGCATGAGCCGCCGCACCTGACCAAGGATCTTGATAACTTGCCAACTTGCTTTCCAGAAGGTTGATATGAGTTTATTCTTCCACCTGTCCATAAGAGATTTCAAGTTTTTTGAGCATATTCCTATATTGAAAAATAATAATAATAAACCTTTACGAGGCTTTGAGTCTTGATAAACAAATCAATTGTATTTCTATGCACTTACATAAACAATCTGAGCTTGCAACTAAGAAAACAATTCCTTTTGCAATAGCATCAGAAATAAATACTTAGAAGCCAGGCACTAATTCCTGCTCTTTGGGAGGCTGAGGTGGGCGGTTCACTTGAGGTCAGGAGTTTGAGACCAGCCTGGCCAGCTACTTGGGAGAATCACTTGAACCTGGGAGGCAGAAGTTGCAGTGAGCTGAGATCATGCCACAGCACTTTAGCCTGGGCAACAGCAAGACTCCATCTCAAATAAATAAATAAACAAATAAATATATAGAAATGAATTCACCAAAAGAAGTATAAAACTTGTACATTGAGAACTAAAAAACATCATTGAAAGAAATTGTAAAAGATGTTTACAACATCTAATACTATTAAGATGTTGTGTTCCCCTAATTCACTGACAGATTCAGCAAATTCCTATAAGGATTTCAGCTGCCTTGAAACTGACAAGGTGATCCTAAAACTCATAAAGGAATAGAATCTAATGTAGAGAAAATAATCTTAAAAAAGAACAAGGACTCAGACTATAATCAATCTGTACAGTCCTGGTGAAAGAATGGATGTATACATCAGTGGAATAGAATTGAGAGTCTGGAAGTAAACCCTCACATTTATGTCAATTTTTAAAAAGGATGGCAAGGCCAAAGGCAGAAGATTCTTTTCAACAAATGATGCCAGGACAATCAGCATCCACATGCAAAGAATGAAGCTGAACCTCTAACTCACATCATATACAAAAGTTAATTTAGAAGGCCAGGCGTGGTTGCTCATGCCTATAATCCCAGTACTTTGAGAAGCCGAGGTGGGTAGATCACTTGAGGTCAGGAGTTTGAGACCAGCCTGGCCAACATGGTGAAACCCCATCTCTACTAAAACTATAAAAATTAGCTGGGCATGCTGGCACATGCCTGTAATCCCAGCTACTCAGGAGGCTGAGGCAGTAGAATTGCTTGAACCTGGGAGGCAGAGGTTGCAGTGAGCCAAGATTGTGCCATTGTGCTCCAGCCTGGGAGACATGGCGAAACTCTGTTCCAAAATAATAATAATAACAAACGGACATAATAACAAAATAATAATAATTAAAAATAGATCAAATACTGATAAAACATAAAACAAAAAAACATAAGCTGAACTATATGAATCTCAGAAAGAAAGGCGTACAGTTTAATTTTCTTGAATTTGGTGATGAATTCTTAGATGTGTCACCAAAAGTACAAGCAACCAAAGGAAAAATAAATAGGACTCACCAAATTTAAAATCTTTTGTGTTTCAAAGAACACCATCATGAAAGGCATACAACACCACACAGAGGTGAATAAATTATCAGCAATTAATGTATCTGATAAGATCTGTTATCCAGAAGAGATAAAGAACATTAGCAAATCAACAATAAAATGTCTAACAAATTTTCAAAATGAAAACTGGATTTGTATAGATACTGCTCTAAAGAAGATACACAAATGGCAATAAATACATGAAAACATGTTTAAAATCATTGGTTAATAGGGAAATGCCCATTAAAGCCACTGAGATGGGACTTCACATCCGTTAGTGTGGCTATAATTTAAAAAGCAAGTACAAGTGTTGGCAATGATTAGAGAAGTGGGACCTTCCCACGTTGCTTGGGCGAATGTGAGAAGGAAAAGCCTCTGGTGGTTCCTCAGACAGTTACTCACAGGGCTACCACATGACCGGGCAAATCCGCTGCTGGTTGTATACTCAGGAGAAATACAAAACATTTGTTCATACAAAAACGTGAACATGGGTGTTTATAGCAGTACTGAAATATAATTCGCATCCCGTAAATGCACCTTTTCAAAGGATACAATTCAGTGGTTTTTAGCATATTCTGGTTTTGCCATCATCTTCACTATCTAATTCCTGTCCTTCACTCCAAAAAGCAGAGAAGTAGTCACCACTTTTGATAGCAGTCAAAAAATGAAAACAGCCCCTTTGTCCATCACTGATAAATAGAAAAATGAGATGAGTGTTGTCCACACAATGGATGATATTGACCACAAACAGGTGAGGTCCGGATACAGGCCACAGCCGGGTGAACTTGAGTACAGTCTGCCTGTGGAAAGAAGTCAGCACACAAAACACAGCCCATTGTATAATTCTATGTATATGAAATGTCCAGAATTTAAAAATTCGTAGACCAAAAGCGTTTTAGGTGTTGGCAGGGCAGGGTCTGTGGAGAGAATAGAGTTGGTGACATGGGCAAGTGGCTTCTTTTTGGAGTGGGGGAGTACAAAGGCAAAACCAGAATATGCTAAAACCCACTGAATTGTATCCTTTGAAAAGGTGCATTTATGGAATGTGAATTATATTTCAGTACAAAAGAATATGACTATTTTGTTTTTAAACATGTTGCACTAAATAAACTATAACAATTGCTGGTGAATGAATTCAATGATGAAATTCCCCGCGGACTTCAGTGGAGGGGGTTGTGCGGGATGATATTTGAGGCTTAACCTCGTTCTTCCGCCAGAGCCTGTTTTGATGCAGCCAGGCAGCTGTGGGGCCGGGGGTACGTTTTCTTCCCCAAGGATCCATCCCATGTACATTCTTTACTGGAATCCATGATCTCCTTATCACTAACTGTGCAGCGGGGCCACCCGAATGAAAGTGGGGTTACGAGGAGGGACCCTGCATTGTGCTGCACAGAAAACACAGGCAGATTGTGTGTGAACATCTGCTGTTGTTAGATGAGGCCGTGTAGAAACTTAGCACAACACTGTGACCAGAGCATGGGTGCCGGAGCCTGATGACCTGAGACCAAAGCCACATGTGCCTGGGAATGTCACACAGGACAGAGCCCTACTGTTCCACATGGGCACGGGTGCGACACTTTACAGCTCCTGGATGGGCAGAGCAGGGGCTGTGACATTTACTTTATGGTTCAGGGCACTGAAATGTACAGAGATCCAGTGACTTGTTCAGAGCAGCAACACTGACGGGTAATGACGCTGGGAATTTATTGGTTCCCAAGAGATGGAGATGCCCGAACACCTGAGACTGAGGCAGGAGATGAGCGGGACTCACTTTCCAAGCACCTGTCACGGCCCTGCTGATCAAAACAAGATGTAGCAAAGAAACTGGCCCAAACCAGCCAGGACTAGGAATTCTAATGCATTTGCTTCAGTCACTCCCCCCAGGGCCATGACAGTTTACAAATGCTATGGCAACGACCTGGAAGTTACCTTATGTGGTTCCAGGAACTCGTGCCCCTTTACTAGAATAGCCCACCCCCTGATTAGCATATAATTAGGAGTAGGTATAAATGCAGCCAGCGGTCACTCCACTGGTGCTTCACACCTCTGGACGGCCCTGTTCTCTGTGGAGCAGCCATTTTGGGTGACACTTGTTCACACAGACATGCCATCGTTCACTGTTGGCTCCTTCTTGTTTATTGAGTAGAGAAAACTTTCGAGCTCATCTGAATCAAGACCATTAGATCCCGCCCTGGACACTGAACCAAGGACCCTCCTCACTCCTTTTCCAAAGCCCCCACCCCCACGGCGGCTGCAGGGAGACACTGACGCCTGGAGGAGGTGCTTGGCCCAAGAGAAGGGCCCAAATCCCGACTCAACTCCCAGCTTTACATTTCAAACCCTGACCCAAAATGCCATGGCTTTCCCCAAATGAAGCCCTGCTGAAGGCGTGGGGTCCGAATTTGCATCTGTCTCCCCCAGCACGTGACTCTATGGCTGCCTTGTGAAGACACTTCCCTGAGGTTGGGTGACTGCCCTGAATGACCAGTAGCCCTCTTGACTCCCAACCGACTCGGAATGCAGGACGTCGCCCACCAACTGCCCATGTGACGGTTGGACTTTGAATTACATTAGCCTTCAACTGACCAAACCGGGCTCCTGGGCAGTTAAGATTCTTTGATTGAAAGCATGGCCTGCTGGGCCGATGCTTGGGCGGCTCAGGGAGTGAAGCCTGCAAGCTGCCAGGGTCTCAGTGCCTGTTGATCAGAGCAGCTGCCCCAGCAGCCTGGACTCAGGCCTGGCTGAGAAGAAACAGTGGCTGCCCCAGCTCTGAGTGGGTGCCTCCCTGCTCCTGTCCTTCCTCACCAAGACTCAGGCCCTGCTGCGCAAACTGCAACAAAGACCACAATCTCCTGATGGCTTCAGGTCCATGATGCCCTCAGTGGAGGAGCTGGCAGGGGTGACGTCTGAGGCGTCCCTGCTGTGGCCAGATGCCGACTGGGATGCTCTGGGAATAGCCAGGAGGTTTTGTTGAGCCCAGATCACGTTTCTGGTGTATTCTAAATTTGAATCTTTGGTGATCTCTTCTGGTATCCACCAGCCATGAG
This sequence comes from Cebus imitator, assembly GCF_001604975.1. NCBI lineage: Eukaryota > Metazoa > Chordata > Mammalia > Primates > Cebidae > Cebus > Cebus imitator. The sequence goes on from NW_016107749.1 coordinate 1,896,085, forward strand.
TTGGGAAAAAAACATTGAAAGTAGCGCCCCCTGTTGATACGGTGCGGGCAGGCGACCACGGGCAGGTGTTCATCTTTCCCAGGTCACACTCGTGCCCAGCAGCTGCCTAGGGGAGCCACCGAGTCAAAGCTGGGCTTAGGAGGATGGGTGCTGGGGTGCTGTGAGCTCTTCATGTCAACACTGGGCTGATTGCGTGGGAACTTTCCTCTAATGAGACAATTCAGAAGGCAGCTGAGCTCAGTGACCCAGAGCAAGGGCAGGTGCCTGATAGCCTGAGCTCAGATCCCACCTAGAGGCAGACCCAGATGAAGCCAGAATCCAAATCACTGACGCTTCATAAGTCCTCTAGTCGTGCTCAGATCCGGAATGTCTGGGGAATGAGAGACAAGCAGCAGTGGTTTCCTCCAGAGAGGCCACAAGTCACGAGTCACTTTCCAGCCTTTACATGGGCAAGATGCCTTCCAGCTCCTCAAGAGCATCTGCCACCATCCCTCTGACCCTCTCGGGAGCCCCGTGGAGTGCGCGGAGCAGGGCTGGGACCCACAGTTTACAGCTGAGGACGCTAAAACTGAGAGGGCCTAAGTGACTTCCCCAGAGTCGCAACACTGAGGAGGGCTGTGGCTGAGCCAGGAATGTAGTTAGTTCCCTGGAGACGGAGATCCCTGAAGCCCAGCGGCCTCTTGATCATGCCCTGGGCGCCGGAACCACGTCTTCCCTCACCCCATATCCCAAACCCTCCTGTTCCAGGAATGCTTTGAGGAGAACTCCTCTCATGAGTGGTCTCTGACCCAGGCTCCTGCCTCTACGTTCTAATCCTTGATCAAAAATCTGACCCAGGTGACCTCGAACAAAGAGAAGGATCAGGGTCCAATCTGTGCCCCTCCTGCCCCAGCACCTTCACACCAGGAGCCGCCTCAAGGCGAGGTTTCCGGTGCTCCAGCGACCACCCTGAATGACTAGTGGCCTGCTTGACCCCATCACTGGCTCAGAGCTCAGGACTCCTGAGCCAGCCACACCCATGGGACCAGAGCCTCTCAAAGAATTAGCTTCACTGTAACTGACAAAGTCTTATGACCAGTGAAGGTGAATACCTGGGGAGGAGGCCTCTGGGCTGGTGCTCCGGTGGCTCATTGAGTGAAGCCTCCCAGCACCTGCTTTCCTCTCCTTCATGGACTAGAGATCTGAGCAGGTGTCTCAGCAGCCCGGACTCGGGCCTGGCTGGGAAGAGGCAGTGGCTGCTCCAGCACACAGTGGGCGCCTCCCTGCCCTTGTCCCTCTTCACCAAGACTCAGTCTCCACAATCTCCCTCCCTAGACCCTGCCGTGTCAGGGGCAGGGTCCATCTCCTCTTAGAGGGATCTGTCCATTGCCACAGCCTGAAGACCCCACCCCAGGATCCTCCCTGAGGACCACCCAGGGCTTCCTTCCCTCTGTTGCCAAATGTGCATTCCACGAGCTTGATGGCAGCTCCTTTCTCACCACTCTCCCGGCTGCACCAAAACGGCCAGGGGTCCTGTCCTCCTCAGCCCCATGCAGACCTCAGCAGGAGAGTTCACTTACTTTCCTTCCAAGTAGCTCGGAATGGAGACTGCTGAAGATTGCCGTCAGATTTGGACACATCCTCTCCAGAGGCTTTGGCCTGACGCTCCCCTTCCCTGCAGTGTCTGTTGCTAGCGTGGGGTCAAGGTTCTCCCGATCTGTTGAGGCAGCCGGATGGGTCCCCACATCTCGTCTTTGGAAGAGCATGTAGGAGACTGGCATTCTTTCCACCATAAACATTTGGCAGAAAGCCGAGGAAATCAGCCTGTGCCTGTAGTTGCCTTTGTGGCAAAAAAGGGTTTTTCTGCTCTATTTCGTTGTGAAATGGACGCTTACTTTGCCGCTGGTGTGGTGCACAAATGGGAAGCGTATAGCCTGGTGGCTCTTTAGAGCCACGTGTCTCGCCAACCCCCAGTTCAACATACACAACGTCCCCAGCACCCTGGCAGCCTGCTGTGGGTGGGGAGGAGAATCACACCCAACGTCAGATTTCAAGAAAGAAACCAGTGATTTCACGTACATTTTGTGCACAAGACTCCACATCATTAGCACGGAAGGTGTGGGGAATGACCCTCGGAAGGCGCAGGGCAGAGAGGGAGAGCCTGGAGAAGCCCACAGAGGCGCTGGGTGCTTTCCATTAGAAAGTCTGAGGGCAGGGCCAGGAAGCTGAGAGAAACTTCTCAGGAGCCCTGGGCTCCACACGGAAACACGACCCCAGCGCAAAGGGTAGAGCTCAGAGGAGCTCATCAAGGCCTCTCTGTTTAGGCTGCCTTTCTTTATCTTTTCTTGTATTGAATTAAAAAAAAACAAAACAAAACTGGTTGTAGGGAAAGCCACCTGCATTAAAAATGAACATTTCTAAAAAAAAAAAAAAAAAAAAAAAAAAAAAAAAAAAAAAAAAAAAAAAAAAAAAAAAAAAAAAAAAAAAAAAAAAAAAAAAAACAACTTCTCAACTCAATCCCATATCTGTAATATTGAAAAAGAACCGCCGCTAAATGAGGTGAGGCAGCCTCTCGTCTGTCTCCGTCTCTCCAAAACCTGTCACGCTTCAGGTCCTCTCTGGGCCTGGGTGGGGTCTGCACATCAGGGCCTTCCTGGGTGTGGGGACAGGACCTGCCACACAGACCCGGGCGCAGGGTCACTGGGAGGCCCAGGGAGAGTGGAGGAGGGGCTCTCTGGGCTGCGTGAGCAGGACCCAGAAAGAGGCCCCTCAGGCCCTGGAAGGTGACCTGGCCTGACGACCCCCAGCTCAGGTCCGCAGGGCACTGAGGCCTGGTTGAAGCTCTCTGCTAAGGGTGCTGTCTGTCCACAGGCCTCCTCCGCAGTTAATTCGCCTTCACCGCTGATAAGAGTTTGTCAGTTACAGGGAAGCTAATTCTTTGTGAGGCTCTGTCCTATGGGTCTGTCTGCATAAATATGTATAAGTGTCTTGCAGAAGTGAATTAATGCAGACATTTAACTGGGTAGACTTCGGGAATCTGGTCTCTGGATTGTTGAAAAGGATTCTCTGCTCTGCCCCTGTTGGGTTCCCCTTAAGAGAAGCTGCTCCAGTGTTTTCTGGAATGGACTTCACTGATTTTGTGGTCAGGGCAGTAAGAAAGTGTGGGGAGCACTGGGCTGTGTGCACGTCCTGGCTGCCCCTCTTCCTGCGGCCCCTCCACGCTCGCTCACTTTCATTTCCTCGTCCACCTTTGTGCCCTCTGTGTCCTCTCCTGCAGGGAGAATGGGACACTGTCCTGACTTCTGGAAGAGAAAAACTGTGCATGTCCAGAGCCCCCCAGGGCAGAAAACGCCCCGTGAGGGGGGTGTCCAAGGCAGACCCAGACTTTCCTTGGGGTACCCTTCAGCAGGAGGGGCCCAGCTCTTCCTCCCCCAGCCCAGCTCCCTGCCTGGAGCCCTTGGGGCTGCTCAGCAGGAGTCAATGCTGCAGCCTGGGGTCAGCACCCAGGGCAGAGCCAAGGCGGTGAAAGGAGGGCTGGGGCTTCATCCACAGTGCAGACCCTGGACCTCGGCTGCCTGGGTGGGACCAGGTCCTTCAGGAGGACGGTCCTAAAAGACGGAAGAGGGAATGGCGCGGGGCTCCAAAGAGAAGCTCCTGACAAAGAAAGTGGGGATGAAAAGGAAAGGGAGGATGAAAGGAAGATGAGACAGGAACTAAATGACACGCATGCCGCTGCCTCCACTCCAGATTCCTTGCAATTTGCCACATTCCCGGCTGCATGTCCTCCTGCAGGAAGCACAATGGGGTGGCCTTGGGAAAGGAAGGGGGAAGTTAGGGTGCAGGTGGGAACCCGGGTTCCTGCTGCTCCTGGGATGATGGAGCCCAGCCCCAGGAGCCTCTTGGTCCTCAGCTCTACGGTCACCTCCTCCCAGTCCTGGGTCCCTTCACCTCTGCAAGGAGAAGCGGGCCTCTGATTCTAACACTTTTCCAGTCACCACATTCCATAACTGACTAGGAACGGTTGCCTGGGCCATGCGGTATCTCTGAGAGTTGGCCACTGTCTCTGTAACTTTCTGTGTATCACACGAACTTCCCTCTGTCCTCCGCACTTTAAAGCCTGTTTCATTCTCCGTGATCACACCCATTTCCTGTGCCCTCCTCACCTTCCACCATTCACATTGTCCTCCAATCACTGATGAATTCACCGTGGGCATACTGCCACCACCTCCAATTAATTGATGAGTTCACCAAACTGAGCAGCCCAGGGCACCCCTCCCACTGTCCTGCAGTTATGTTGGGTCCTATGGGAGAGAATTACGTCAGACTCACCATGCCAAGTGAGGTTTCTGCTTTTGGCACAACTTTGGGGACCTGCGGAGACATTGGACCTTCATGACAATTCCAGAGCCCATGAGAGGATAAACATGAGTCATATAACTTGTGGAAATAACCTTAGTCTGCAAGTGAGGCAGCAGGGCCTTGACAACAGGCAGGATCTGGCCCCATACAGAGAGGGGACCGGTCAGGGTTTGCACCAAGCTGTGGGTGGGAGGATGGGGTGGGAACCCGGTGCCCCACAGGGCAGGAGACAGAGAAGAGTCTGGAGTGTGGGCAGCAGGGCAGCGCTGTCTGGCCAGGGCAGTGGGCATCAGAGTGCAGAGAGCCCTTCCCCTGCTGCCAGGGACTCTGTCCCGGGTCTGGTGGGTTCCAGGGATCAAGTCACTGAGACCGTGATACTCAGCATGGGCAGCAAGCCCAGCTCCCTTCACATGTCCTCTCAAACGGGGAAGGTCTCCAGGGGCAGCTGGACTGGGGCCTCTCAAATCAAAGTAAATTCAGGTTTTATTCCTCACCACAGGATGTGGCGTTTGGGCGAGACCTGGGGACTGAAGCGTGCTGAGGGCTGTGTTCCCTGCTGGGTCTCCAGGATGCAGAACATCTGCAGTTATCCCAGGGGAGGATTCCTTACCTCGTCCAGCCCAGGGAACAGCCTTGCAACCAGGAACAGACAGTGAGGCAGACCAGGAAGCAGCGGCCACAGTCCTGAAAGCGAGGAGGGAGAGGGCCGGCTTCTCACCTCCCCCACATTGGCTAGAAGAGGTTTGGCTCCCGGATCCCGTTGTGCCTGCGAGGGAGTGGGGCACCCAGATTCCATCCCCTGCTGGCCCCTGCCCAAAACCCAGACCGAAATCTCCTGTGTACATTTCCCAAGAGGTGCTGCACACATCACCAAAGGCTTTGAAGATTGGCTGAGGCAAAGGCAGGAAAGACGTGCTTTGCTGGGAAAGATTTTTTTTAAAACCGCAGAGAGAAAAAATGATGACAAACACTGCACACTCCAAGCCCAGAGGATCCAAACCTCTCCCTGTTGGGTCAGGAAAGACGACAAGGACAAAGCCGCCTTCCACCCACGACTCCTTTCTCTTTCTGATTTCATGTCCCACTTGCTTAGTCTCTGAAGCCGCAGGCCGACCCCAGCTGCTGCAGGCACCCCCTTCTATCGGGTCCCTCCTTGGGTTGTTCCAAACCCGGAGTGTTGTCTTCTTCACTATTTCGTTCATGTCTTCTGTTGACCATGAGTCTCTAGAGATAAAAAAGTGAGAAGACAACGACTCCAGAGGAGGATGGATACATCCTCCTCCTCCAGCCGCCCTGGACCCCCCAGGACCACCCTGCTGTCTCTCGGGCTGTTCAACCCTACTTTGCCTCTGTGGAGTCTGGAGTCTCCAACAAGACGCTGCTGACACGTGCAAACCGTCAGGAGAGGGGACCCCTTCGTCTTCCCACTTCCCCGTTTTCTCTAGGTCATTAGAGCTCTCATTTCCATTCTCATTGACCTGAAATTCCAGCTCTGATGCACGAGTTTCTTAGTTAGATGAGTTCAATGCACAGACCCCATGCCATGCTCCGAGCAGAGTCCCAAGGGTGTGTTCTGTGTGGATGCAAATGCTCTTGCTCTACTGTTGAATTTGGTGGCCGGTGGCACAAAGTCTGTGGGGCACGGGAAATGTGGCCAGCATGACTGGGGAGTAGAATGTCTCGTTCTAGTTGGATTAACTGCACTCACGAATGAACTAGTTCTACACAGCACCGCCAGGCCGGGACTCCCATGCTGGATGGTGCAGCTCTAGAGATACACTGATGAGGAAGGTGTGACTCCCTTCCTGCGTGTTTCCTTGCAGAGTTATTGGGTGCTTGGATCCAATCATTCATGTGTGGTTTCTGAGGGCTTTTGAAAGAAAATCACATATGTTTAGGACCTGCAGGGCTCCGTACCTGAGACCCTCATGGGGCCTAAGACAGGTTGCCCAGGGCTGAGGGCTGTGAGGAGAGGCGATGCCGAGGTCAGAGTTCCTGCCCTTGCACTGAAAAGCTGTGGCCAGAATGTGGCTCCCCGGTGGGGAGGACTCAGAGTTTGGGCCTGAGAACTCAGAGATCCTTTCAGAGAAACTCTCAAACCCATGTCCCTTGTGCCATGAAACGGAGGAGCAAGGAAGGTCTGGGCTCTGGGATTGGCCAATCTCACTTTGCTGAGCTCGCCTGGCACAGGAGCCGGTGCCCTCGCTTTTGCCGGGCAGCTCCAGTGCGTGCAACTTCCCTGGCTGGAAGGGCCACACTGCCTTCAGTTTCAATGCACTTCTGAGCTAGGCAGCCTTTGGCTAGTGCCGTCTACAGAAGCACGCTTGACAGGAAACTTCCAGAAGCAGGTGGAAGACGGAAACCGGTTTCTGTCCGGCCCCACAATGATCAGGCCTGGGAGCCTCTCTATGTCAGGCCTCACCTTGAGTCTATCCCTGCTGGACTATGTCTCCGCCAGTCTGGCTCAGAATATCGGAAATGTGATTCCTACTCTCTGTCTGTGGCCTTCTTCCAGGATGGGAAAGGTCTGCATTGTCACAACCTGAAGAAGACCCCAGTTCCCAGCTCCTGTCACAGAGTTTCATCAGGAAGGAACTCCCTCTCCTGAGAAAGGTCAGAGGTGTCCATGCAGGGCTCATGGCAACTGGGACAGTCCGCCTGCTCTTTCCCACTCAGGAGGAGCAGGAAAATCACTGGACTCAGGGGATGATGATGCAGTGAGTCTCCTCACATTAAACCCTGGGAGCCATCCTCCCCCATCCCCGCCCTCTCCGCGCCCAGGTGCTCTTGGGACTTCCTTCTCCCCCTCTGTATCTTCTCCCTCTCAAGGTCCAACCTGGGGCCCCAGCCCTGCCTTCTCCCGCAAGTCCACTGGGCGGCCGCCTCTGGGTTCCTGGAGCCCTGTCTTGTCGTCACTCCTCTAGCATTGAATTCCTCACCTTGGGTTTTTTCTCAAACACCACTGGGCCGCTGTGTTCTAGAGAGTGAGAAACGTCTCGGGCAATCTCGTTATGAGAAGCCTGTTTCTGGAGAAAAAGTGACCCTTTCTAATGGGGCAGTCTCATCTCTTTGTTTTGTGGAAAACAATATGAAGAGCTCAAATGCAGGGTCACGGAATTCTGTGAAATAGAAAGCATTTCACATGGTGTTTACGATCCAGAGGGTCCTTCAAGCCATAATATGCCTCATTTTTCGTCTACATTTCCTTAAGCAAGAATCCTGTTTTCTTCCAAAGGACCTCAGAAGGCAGCAGAAACCTGTATCACCCGCGATGTTAGGCAGGGAACTGGGTGAAGTTTTTTTTGGTCATGACACTGGGTAAATCTTTTCCAGCCTTGCAATGCACCACCTACTGTGTCCTCCTCCTAGGAAGAGGGCCACGTGCTTGCCCTGATGCTCAGTCCCTGAAGAAGCCCCTTTTCTCATTTTACATAGCACGTCTTGCCCACCACGCAGAAGCCGTGGCTGGCAGAGGTGGTGAAGGGAGGCAGACTTTCCACATTCTTGGGAACATTCTCTCCAGTGAATCATGACACTCTAGTACAGAAGGTTGGACTGAAGTTTCCATGACTCTTCATGGAGCATCCTCCTTTCTCCGATTCCTATCAGAACTGGCTGGGCGGTGGCTGCAGGTTCCTGGGAAATTTCACAGTGGGGGTGCAGCCCCAGGACCCTAGGGCAGGAAGCTGCTGCTGTCCCTGGTCCCGGATTTGCTGACACGGGGGGTTATTGGAGGGACCTAGGCAGATGGGAAGGAGCTCCCACTGAAGCCCACATGAGGCCTTGCAAAGAAAGGCTGGGAAGAGGAAGTGGCCGCCATGGGGTGACCTCAAAGTCAGTTGCTGGCTGTAAATGAATATCGCTGAGTGGGATAAGGCTATTTGAAAAAGCTGCCTGCTCTGTGATTCCAGGCGTAGACAATTCTGAAAAAGAAAACTCTAGAGACAGTGAACAGGACTGTTGTTGCCTGGGTTTCTGCAAAGGGGAGGGGATCGTCGGGGGAAGCACAGGGAGTGTTTGGGACATGCAGCTCCTTCGTCTGGGTGATGAGAGGCATTTGGAGTTTGTCACAACCCATAGAGGGCAAAACACACTAAACCTCAATGCAAACTCCTGACCTCAGTTCCTAAGAATGTAGCAATATTGGTTTAGTCGTTTTACACATGGACCACACCACTGAAAAATGGGGTTTAAAAAAGTGTGGACAAAGGGTCTGGCAGCTTTTTGTACTGTCTGTTCCATTTTTATGTTAATTTCAAACAGTTTTCTACAGTGACTCATTTTGTCATGGATGGCAACACTATTTCAGGAAGAGGCTCACGTGAGCGGATGTTTCAGACTCAGCAGTATGTGTCAACATGAGATTGAGATGTTGCTTTCTAGTAAAAGGGTAGCAAACCTTAAATTACAAATCATCGTTACTTCTCTAGTTGTAGGAATAGCAATGACTTCATTTTAAATGTGCGCAGATGAACTGAAAGAAGACCAAAGCGTAACGGTGTTAGAGTTCTGACTTCAATACCGGGCACTGAACCCACTAGAATCGTGATGATTGAATGAACTTCACTGACGTTCCACAGGACCTTCAATTGATGGTTTTCTGGGAGGAACTCAGCTGTGTGGCCAGTTGTGGGTTTCTCGGACCCACTGCATGGGGCAAGAATAGATGGTGCTGACTCCTCAGGAACTACCGTCAGATCCTGGAGGCCACATCCTCCCAAATGTATGACGATAAAGACAGCTGTTGACATCTTGTTGGCAGGATTTATACAGAGATTCATACCAATTGGTTTGCACTTGAAGCCTTTGATTCCCTTGGGATCTTGCAAGACATGGCTGAGCCCAGAGAAGAGCTCATCTCAGATGATGTTTCACACTCCCCTAAATGTAGGAACGTTAGATTGAGATGGGGCTTTCTGTGAAAACTGTCCCGGCTTTACACAGTATATATATCCTCCTTCTCTAGTTGTAAGACTCGCGATTGACTTAGTAATTTTGAATTTGCACGGATGAACTCAAAGAAGACCATAGCATAACAGTGTTAGAGTTTTCCCTTAAATATGAGACGCTGAACCCACCAGAATCATGATGACTGAATGAGCTGAACTGGTTTTCCACAGCACCTTCCACTGATGGCTTTTTCACCTGCGCAGAATGCTGCGGCCAGTTCTGGACTTTTCTGACCCACTGCGTTGGTCCTGCAATAGAATTCCCTGTGCTGAGTTTTCAGGTACCACTGTCAGATCCTGGATGCAACGTGCTTTCAAGTGTATTACAAGAAAGACAACTGGTAATGTCTGACTGGCAGAATTCCGTAGGGAAATTCTTAGTAGTTTATTCACAGTTCAAACACTGGAACACTGTTTGAGCAACTGCATGGGAAGCACCTGAATCTGAGTTGGGCCCTAGGAAGAGCCTGCCATTTTGGTTGCACTTAGAACCCAACAGACTGATGTGTGGGCAAACATGTGCTTTTTTATGAGGCCGCAGAGAGAGGCAGCATATCCCAGTGAGCAAGAGCCCAGCGCCTGGAGCCTCCCCGGCTGGGTTCAAATCCTACTGAGGAGCTCTAGGTACCGGCATGTTCTATAGCCCTCTCTATGCCTTGGTGTGCCCAGTTCTGAGAGGGTCAAACATTAATAGGGTCTTTGTTATGCTTTAAGGCTTAAAATGATTGTATTCAGGTAAAGCCTTATGTAGACTAGTTCCTTCTCAGCACGCTAAAGTATTCATTCGTTAAATGTCACACAGAACAAGCCAGACTCTTGGTAGAGGTTGAACACAGACAGGGAGCTTGCATGGCTTCAGGGAAGTGAAAGATAGAAACTCACTTCATTCTTTACGTGGGGTGATCCTTTCCGTCTTTTGGCACTTCTCTGGATAGGTTGTATGTGGCTCAAACCTGTAACATCTTGGAAGATGTGGCTGATCCCAGATAGCCTCAAATCATAACACAGCCTCCCTCCGCTAGATTTTCATCCCTGACCCAACATATGACAGTTTCCTCCCAACCCAGCCTCAGTGAAGGTCAAGTTCAATGGTATGAGCTCCTCCCCCAGCATCTTCACACTGTGGGCGGCCTCGTGCTGAACCTTCCTGGCCAGTTGACTACTCCAAGTGCCCATGGGCAGCCTGGCTCCTAAGCTGGCTCAGGACGCAGGATATTTAAACCAACAGCCACAGGTTGGCTAGGCCAGGAATGAACTTCCCTTCCACTGACACAGCCCGGATGAGCATGAGTGGGAATGAACTGGGGATGGGGGCGTCTTGCAGGTGCTTCAGCAGGTGAATGAGTGGAGAGAGTGACCCCCACTGTCTCACTGACCATACTTTCCATAGCAATGTGATCAGGGTGAACTCAGGCCTGATAGGAAGGGGCAGTGGCTGCACCTGCACAGAGTGGGCACCTTCCTGCTCACATCCTTCCTCACCAAGACTCAGTTTCTACAAACTCCTCATGCCTCCCTAGGCCCATAGGGGCGGGGGAGAGTCCCTCTCCTCTTAGAGGAACCTGTCTGTCCACAGCATTTCAGATTTCCCGTCTCGGAGGACTCTATGTGAAAGTCTCTCAAATTGCCAACTGCTGAGGCGGACTCTTCCACTCTCAGGGTGACAGCTGAAATGGAAGGGAAGACGCTAATCAGTGCATGGCCGTGGGCACAGGTCATGATGGAATTTTCAAATGTGCGACTGCCTCACTCTGGGTTCCCGTGGCTCTTATCCAAACGTGTATTTTTCATGTACAAGGGCGTGATTTGGGGGCACCTGTTTTGTTTCATAAACAGAATCACTCCCTCCACGTGATTATATTCTGTTTGTAAAAACAAGTTACAGAACAAAAGGGACTTGCCCCATCACGTGTAGCTGATAGTGTGAACACAGAAAGTAAACATTTGAGAGTAAAAAGTTCATTCCAGTGTTTATGCTTAGATGTTAGTGTGCTGATGTGTAACAAGGTTCTGGGAAGGCACGCGTCCCACGCGCCCGTGAAAATCCACTCGCCATGCTTATGAACTACAGAAGGGTCTGAACTTCTATTCCTGATGTGAAATTTCAAAGTTCGAATGGAGCTTTAAAACCTGTGTGTAGGAAGCTGTTAGCGTCATGGAGCCAGGAGGAGGCCCCACAAGGAGAGGCTGGGGAGGGGAGTGGTGTCCATGGGGGTGACCTCAACGTCAGTCTCTGCCTGGAGAGCCAACCTGCAGATGTGCTGGCCAAGGGGCTGGAACCAGCTGCAGATGCAGGGATTGGCAGACCAGGGGACAGAGAGGAACTAGGCTGAGTAGGGGGAGGGAGTCTCTGAGTGGATGCGATGGAGGATCCACACACCTGGGGCAATAGGATTTCGTTCTGGTGGAACTGGGAGTGGGGTGGGAGACAGAACCAGCACCTTCTGCAGCTGGGCTGAGACCTGGGGATGGGAAGGGCCTCTGTCCTCCCCGTTCAGAGGGGCCTCGTGTGGGCTTCAGTGTCAATGGGGAGGGGGCTGCACAGCTGCAGGAGCAGGAGAGGCAGGGCCTGGGCTTCTCATGGTTCCCATCTCGAAAGGGATCTTTAGCTCTTTACAAAGTTGAACATAAACTCTTCATTGACTCTTCCTTCTCAGCTTGTAGCTCAGCAGAGAGCAGGGGTGCATGGATTTGTTGGCCTAGGGAACAGCTCAGCTCTTACTGAGCCTACAAAAAGGACAGAGCAGGGGTTGGCCAGGTGAATGAGGCTAGGAGCAGGGAGTGTGAGGAAGCCAGAAGATTCCCTGAGGAGGGGCCTGGTGAGCTGTGCTTCCTCCCAGAGATGGCCACTGCAGCAGATGCCAGGAGGGACCCTGGGCCCGGGGAGTCCTGTGACCTGTCTCTCTCCTGCTGTGCAGCCATGCTGGGGGCTGAGGGGCAGCGGCGGGGAAGCAGTCCCTGAAGCAGGCAGGGGCAAAGCGTGGGAAGACTGTGAGGTTCTGCTGTCCCAGATGACCTTGGCCTCACCCCGCAGTGCACTGTTATGCACTTGAGTGCTGCTGCTGCCTTCTCCAGGTTTTCGAAAATCCAGGTGAGAGGCGGTGACAGCATCAAGCAAGGCTCCCTTCACTTGCACAACAGCAGAGGAGTCTTGGATTCCCAAGAAATGTGGGATGGGAGGGAGCCTGCCCGGAGGTCAGTTTCTGCCCTGATATTGTATCCACTGCTTTTCACTCTGAGTCTTCCTCTTAGAAAGTTCTGAAGCTGCAGAGGGAGACCAAGGGTCCTCCTCGTTCAGTTTCTTTGAGGACCCAAGGGCTGCTGGGAGCTGGGTAAAACTCGCCCCCGCCTCCTCTTTAGCAGTGGGAAACCTCCCAGGCTCGGTAGGAGCTGGAGTTAGCGTTTTGTTTAGGGCAGGAGCCCATCCAGGACGCCTGGGATTTCTTGTTGGATCTGACTTCTCACTTCTAGACAGGGAGCTTTCTCTGCAGAGTGCCAGGCAGTTGAAGAAACAGAAACTCCATCGACCCTCAAGTGCTTAAATGGGGTCTGTGCACTCCCAGTGCCAGCAGGGATGCTTCTCTGATTGTCTGCATCCTTGTCCTGCTCAGGGGTCTGGTTCTTGCTCTCCCTAAGGGCCCTCAACAGGATCCTCTCTGGGCAGGGACTCTTGGGCACACCCGGATGTTGTGGGTCCCAAAGGGGTGGCTTCCTGGTCCTGGGCCCCACAGAGTCACTTTGCACAGTGTACTGGCTGAGCTGCAGGACATCTCAGAATTGGGAACACACATCACCCACCTCTTCTGGTGGTGACTTTTGCAGATGGAAGTCAGGACCCGCAGGAAGGAGCACAGCATCGGCAGGATGATGGAATATGGTCTTGAGATGTTTGTACAAGTCACATAGTACTGTCAGTCCTGGCGCAGGCGCAGCTGGGGCACCCACCAGTCATGGGAACTGGGGGCTTGGTGAGAAGGCTCTAGGTAGCTGATTCCTGCCAGGCAGATCCTGAACCCCCAGGACAGCAGGTAAGGGCAAAGGGCAAAGCTTTTTCAGGTAGCTTCCCCTAGGAGCAGTGGTGTAAGCTTCCATCCTTGAACTAGAGAGCTGGGCTCTGAGCCTCCTCCTCTAGCTGCTGACTGGGCCATAGGTGACGCATGCACTGTTTCCTCGGTTGCCAGGGCGATGCATCTTTGACCTCTGATGGATGAATGGGCACGCCTTACACATTTGCAAGGAACTGGCTTGGGCAGGCACCTGCTGGCAACCTCCAGGGGCAAAGGATCCTGGAGGAAGATGTGCCAACGCCAATGACCCGAGAGGAACAGGGGAGCCCAAATGCTGGGGATCCCGCCCCAGATGCCTAGAGGTTCTCATCTCTTGTTGATGGTTTAGGGTGCTGGGCTCCAGGGAGATGCACTTATTGGCAGAGCAGCAGCCCCTGTTTTCCCATGTCAAGCTCTGGAAAGTCAGGATGTGTCCAGGATGGGGACCCGGCACACAGAGGGTGAGCTGCTGGGGAGCAGGGTTCGTGACCTGGCAGCTGGGGCAGGGGGTGACAGCTTTGGGATCCGTGCTTGTCTGTCCTTTTGCCCTTACCCTGGGAACACTGGAGGGGAGCGTGGCTAACAGAAGTGCAAGGACCACCCAGAGTCTGCTGGGGTGGCGGCCAGGGCAGGCAGGCACCCTGTGACCCTGCACTCCCACCTCTGGGCTATTTTACCAAGGAAACCCAAAACTCAGCTCCTCACAAAACCTGTATGTGAATGCTTTCACTGCTTCCTTCTCCTCTCCTAGATGAGGACTGAGGAGGTGATCCAGCTTTTCTTGAGTGTGTCCTTGTTCTCACTGTTTTTGACCTGTTCTTCTGGGAATAATACTAAGTATGTCAATCATTTCACCAGCTAATTAGAGTTAATATTTCACCAGTGATAGAAAATATAGAAGCTTTGCAGCCATCTATATTGTGTTCCCTTCCTTGCTTTATATTACAGTTGTCATACATATTAATCTTTATACAAATAAAATACCATGGCCTGAGAAGGTGGAATACATCTTGCATTCAGAAGTCACACATCCGTGTAGGAAGCGGTGGCTCATGCTTGTGATCCCAGCACTTTGGGCATCCAGGGCCAGCGAATTGCTGGAGCCCAGGTATTTGACACTAGCCTGGGCAACATAGGGAGGCCTTGTCTCTAAGAAACCTTAGCTGGGTATGGTGGTGTGCCCCTTTGGTCCCAGCTACCCAGGAGGCTGAGGGGGGAGGCTCACCCAAGCCCCAGAAGTCCGGACTGCAGAGAGCTGTGATCATGCCAGTGTCCTTCTAGCCTGGGCAACACAGGGAGACCCTGACCCAATAAACAAACAAACCAAAAACAAAACAAACAAACAAAAAAAAACAAAACCAGAGGTGTCTTGAGAAATTCATAATTATTCTAAGAATTTCTAACATTTTTTATTATGAAAAATGTCATTTTTTCCCATAACTGAATGTCAGTGATAGAAAGCATGCAACTGCTGATTGGATGTACTCATTTTAATTCTGGCGGCGTTGTCACACCTGTATTCTAGCATTTTATTCTTATTTTTGTGCTTGTGACTTTGAAACAAACTAGAACAATAATGGTAATGAGACCCCTTCCTTTCCAGTCTGTAGATGTGACTTTCCACCACTGGCTGCACCTGCATGCAGTTCACTGTTGTCTACAGGTGGCAGTGTGCGTCCTGGCGGGAATGCGCAGTGACACAGCCCATCTCGAAAGGGATCTTTAGCTCTTTACAAAGTTGAACATAAACTCTTCATTGACTCTAGCAATTATACCCCTGGAAATCCTCCCAGAAGAAATAAAAACATATGTTCACAAAAGACTTGTACATAAATCTTCTCAGAACAATTATTCATAATAGACAACAAACAGAAACAGCTCAAGTGTCCATCAGCTGGTGAATGGATAAAGAAAATGTGGGGCATCTGTGCCGTGGAGAACTACGCAGCCATACAAAGGAGAAAAGAAAAAGAAAATCCCTCCAGATGCACGCTAGGTGATGAGGGAATCTCACACACATTATGCTGAGGGAATGAAGGGGTTCAAGACTGTGTATTGCATGATTCCATTGATATGAAATGTCTGGAAAAGGCACATTTATGAAGACAAGAAAAGCACTGGAGATTTTTCTCAGTCAGCAACCTGTGCTCAATGCAGCAAGCTGCAGGATTTCCCGGGTCCTCAGTCACTCGGCGTAGAGTCAACACAAAGCCACGGTGCTGCAGTTGTGAGGCTCAGACTTTCATCCACAACATGAGGTTACACAATGAGGTACATGAGAATCTAGCACCTTGCCCTCCCTCCTCCACCCCCAACACACACACACACACACACACACACACACACACACACACACACACACACACCCTTCTGTGTTATATACCTTTGGAATGGTCTTCAGGAAGACTGAAAGACAAAATCAGCCATATCTTCTTCACAGCTGCAGAGGGATATTTGGCAACTTGGGGAAATTTTACATCTGTATTTTAAGTACTTCCATCGCTAGAAGCTTTATGAAGTATCTTGGAATCCCTGGATATTTGCAACCTGGTTCTCCATGAAGTAAAAGCCCTTTTGAAAATACTCTTTGACAAAGTCTACATAGCCCAAAATATACATTTGATTTCAAAATCACTTTTTATTTTATTGTGAAGATGAAGTAAACAACTTTAGAAAGCACAATCACTCATAGGTAAATGAAATATCCAAACATCATATTACACAATTTTAGATATAAGAATATTTCCAATCCAAATTGAGAGGCACGGCCGGATGCGGTGGCTCAGGCTTGTGCCCTCAGCACACTGGGAGGCCGAGGCAGGTGGACTGCATGAGCCCAGGGTTTGGAGACCAGCCTGGGCAATGTGGTGAAACCTCATCTCTACAAAATACAAAAAGGAAAAGACTTTGCTGGGTCCTCGAACAGTTACAAGACTACCATATGATCAGCAATTCCACTGCTGGATAGACACCAGGGAAAATTTTAAAAATATATGTTTTCCAAATCTTGAACAGTTTGATAGTAGCCAAAAAATGAAAATAACATATTTTTCCACCAAGTGATAAATGGAGAAACGAAACGAGTGATGTCCACACAAGGGGTAGTATTCAGTCATAAACAGGTGAGGTCCAGATTCAGGCCACAGCACGGGTGAACTTGAGTACCTTCTGCCTACAGAAAGAAGTCAGGACACAAAAGACAGCCCATTGTATGATTCTATGTATACGAAATGTCCTGAATAGAAAAATCTATAGCCAGAAAGCAAATTAGAGGCTGGCAAGTCACGGCCTGTAGGGAGAATGGGGTTGGCTGATGCGGCCAAGGGGCTTCTTTTTGGAGCTGGGAAGAACTGGAATTAGGTAGTGGGAATGATGGCAAAACCAGAATTACTGAGAACCACTGAATTGTGTCCCTCAAAAAGGTGTATTTATGGAATGTGAATTGTATTTCAGTAGAAAACAATACGAGTGTTTTAGATGCACTGAATACACAACAATTGCTGGTGAATGAATTCAATGATGAAATTCTCCCGGGGACTTCAGTGGAGGGGGCTGTGCGGGATGATATTTGAGGCTTAACCTCGTTCTTCCGCCAGAGCCTGTTTTGACGCAGCCGGGCAGCTGTGAGGCCGGGGGTACGTTTTCTTCTCCAAGGATCCATCCCATGTACATTCTTTATTGGAATCCATGATCTCCTTATCACTAACTGTGCAGCAGGGCCACGCGAATTAAAGTGGGGTTACGAGGAGGGACCCTGCAGTGTGCTGCGCAGAAAACAGGCAGATTGTGTGTGAGCAGTTGCTTTTGTTAGATGAGGCCATGTAGAAACCTAGCACAACACTGTGACCAGAGCATGGGTGCCGGAGCCTGATGACCTGAGACCAAAGCCACATGTGCCTGGGAATGTCACACAGGACAGAGCCCTACTGTTCCACATGGGCACGGGTGCGACACTTTACAGCTCCTGGATGGGCAGAGCATGGGTGCCAGAGCCTGATGACCTGAGACCAAAGCCACGTGTGCCTGGGAATGTCACTCAGCCCCTCTGTCCTCAGCTCCCTGTTCTGGGGTGTGAACATGTTACTGGGGCTTGCTTAGTACTACCATGTTATGAGGCTAAACGTGAACACAGACACAGCCTGGAGAGAAATGATGGGTCCTTCCAGAGAGTGGGACATCCGGCTTCTGAGCGGTAACCTCTGTTGCGCTAACGACAAAAAAGAATTAAATATGGGTGATGTTGAGAAACGCAAGAGGATTTTTATTCAGAAGTGTTCCCAATGTCACACCGTGGAAAAGGGAGGCAAGCACAAGACTGAACCTAATCTCCATGGTATCTTTGGGTGGAAGCCAGGTCAGGTCTCTGGATTCACTTACACTGAAGCCAATAAGAACAAAAGCATCATCTGGGGAGAGGATACACTGATGGAATATTTGGAGAATCCCAAGAAGTATATCCCTGGAACAAAAATGATCTTTGTCGGCATTAAGAAGAAGTGAGAAAGGGAAGACTTAATAGCTTATCTCAAAAAAGCTACTAATGAGTAATAATTGGCCACTGCCTTATTTATTACAAAACAAATGTCTCATGACTTTTTTATGTGTACCATACTTTAATAGATCTCATACACCAGAATTTACATCATGAATGACTGACAGAATATTTTGTTGGGCAGTCCTGATTTAAAACTAAGACTGGCTTGTGGTTAAATAGTGATTCCAATTTAGTAAATTCTATCACTGTTTACCCCTTCTTAAAAAGAAAGAAAAATGATGGGTCCTTCATAAGCGCTGCCTATGTAAGTGTTCAGTGATCACATGTCTGGAAGGATGAGGAAGACATGCAGCACTGATGACCCCCAAAGAGGGGACATGGAAGGTGACAGATGGGGGAAGGACAGAGCCCTACTGTTCTACATGGGCACGGGTGCGACACTTTACAGCTCCTGGATGGGCAGAGCAGGGGCTGTGACATTTACTTTATGGTTCAGGGCACTGAAATGTACAGAGATCCAGTGACTTGTTCAGAGCAGCAACACTGACGGGTAATGACGCTGGGAATTTATTGGTTCCCAAGAGATGGAGATGCCCGAACACCTGAGACTGAGGCAGGAGATGAGCGGGACTCACTTTCCAAGCACCTGTCACGGCCCTGCTGATCAAAACAAGATGTAGCAAAGAAACTGGCCCAAACCAGCCAGGACTAGGAATTCTAATGCATTTGCTTCAGTCACTCCCCCCAGGGCCATGACAGTTTAACGGTGCTAAGGTCACGACCCGGATATTACCTTCTACGGTTCTGGGAACTCCTGCCCCTTTTCCAGAAAGTCAGGAATAGCCCGCCCCTTAATTAGCATATAATTAGGAGTAGGTATAAATTCAGCCAGCCAACACTCCACTGGTGCTTCACGCCTCTGGGACAGCCCTGTTCTCTTTGGAGCAGGCATTTTGGGCGACACTGTTATTCACACAGACATGCCATCGTTCACTGTTGGCTCACTCTTGTTTCCTGAGCAGAGCCAATTTTCAAGCTCACGTGCATCAAGACCAGTAGATCCTGGCCTGGACACTGAACCAAGGACCCTCCTTACTCCTTGTTCAACCCCCCCCCCCACCCCCATGGCTGCTGCAGGGAGACACTGACGCCTGGAGGAAGTGCTTGGCCCAGAAGAAGGGCTCAAATCACGACTCAACTCCCAGGTTTACATTTCAAACCCTGACCCAAAATGCCATGGCTTTCCCCAAATGAAGCCCTGCTGAAGGCGTGGGGTCCGAATTTGCATCTGTCTCCCCCAGCACGTGACTCTATGGCTGCCTTGTGAAGACACTTCCCTGAGGTTGGGTGACTGCCCTGAATGACCAGTAGCCCTCTTGACTCCCAACCGACTCGGAATGCAGGACGTCGCCCACCAACTGCCCATGTGACGGTTGGACTTTGAATTACATTAGCCTTCAACTGACCAAACCGGGCTCCTGGGCAGTTAAGATTCTTTGATTGAAAGCATGGCCTGCTGGGCCGATGCTTGGGCGGCTCAGGGAGTGAAGCCTGCAAGCTGCCAGGGTCTCAGTGCCTGTTGATCAGAGCAGCTGCCCCAGCAGCCTGGACTCAGGCCTGGCTGAGAAGAAACAGTGGCTGCCCCAGCTCTGAGTGGGCGCCTCCCTGCTCCTGTCCTTCCTCACCAAGACTCAGGCCCTGCTGCGCAAACCGCAACAAAGACCACAATCTCCTGATGGCTTCAGGTCCATGACGCCCTCAGTGTGGGAGCTGGCAGGGGTGACGTCTGAGGCGCCCCTGCTGTGGCCAGATGCCGACTGGGATGCTCTGGGAATAGCCAGGAGGTTTTGTTGAGCCCAGATCACGTTTCTGGTATATTCTAAATTTGAATCTTTGGTGATCTCTTCTGGTATCCACCGGCCATGAGTTGGGAAAAAAACATTGAAAGTAGCGCCCCCTGTTGATACGGTGCGGGCAGGCGACCACGGGCAGGTGTTCATCTTTCCCAGGTCACACTCGTGCCCAGCAGCTGCCTAGGGGAGCCACCGAGTCAAAGCTGGGCTTAGGAGGATGGGTGCTGGGGTGCTGTGAGCTCTTCATGTCAACACTGGGCTGATTGCGTGGGAACTTTCCTCTAATGAGACAATTCAGAAGGCAGCTGAGCTCAGTGACCCAGAGCAAGGGCAGGTGCCTGAT
>NW_016107749.1:1917850-1920111 GCF_001604975.1 Cebus imitator
GAGGAAATCAGCCTGTGCCTGTAGTTGCCTTTGTGGCAAAAAAGGGTTTTTCTGCTCTATTTCGTTGTGAAATGGACGCTTACTTTGCCGCTGGTGTGGTGCACAAATGGGAAGCGTATAGCCTGGGGGCTCTTTAGAGCCACGTGTCTCGCCAACCCCCAGTTCAACATACACAACGTCCCCAGCACCCTGGCAGCCTGCTGTGGGTGGGGAGGAGAATCACACCCAACGTCAGGTTTCAAGAAAGAAACCAGTGATTTCACGTACATTTTGTGCACAAGACTCCACATCATTAGCACGGAAGGTGTGGGGAATGACCCTCGGAAGGCGCAGGGCAGAGAGGGAGAGCCTGGAGAAGCCCACAGAGGCGCTGGACGCTTTCCATTAGAAAGTCTGAGGGCAGGGCCAGGAAGCTGAGAGAAACTTCTCAGGAGCCCTGGGCTCCACACGGAAACACGACCCCAGCGCAAAGGGTAGAGCTCAGAGGAGCTCATCAAGGCCTCTCTGTTTAGGCTGCTTTTCACAGATTTATCTGTTTTTATACAGAAAATATTTATAAAATATGACTGGTTGTAGGGAAAGCCACCTGCATTAAAAATAAACGTTTCTAAACACAATCCTAAATCTGTAATATTGAAAAATGAACAGCCGCTAAATGAGGTGATGCAGCCTCCTGTCTGTCTCCGTCTCCCCAAAACCTGTCATGCTGCAGGTCCTCTCTGGGCCTGGGTGGGGTCTGCACATCAGGGCCTTCCTGGGTGTGGGGTCAGGATCTGCCACACAGACCCGGGCGCAGGGTCACTGGGAGGCCCAGGGAGAGTGGAGGAGGGCCTCTCTGGGCTGCGTGAGCAAGACCCAGAAAGAGGCCCCTCAGGCCCTGGAAGGTGACCTGGCCTGACGACCCCCAGCTCAGGTCCGCAGGGCACTGAGGCCTGGTTGAAGCTCTCTGCTAAGGGTGCTGTCTGTCCACAGGCCTCCTCTCAGTTAATTTGCCTTCACTGCTGATAAGAGTTCGTCAGTTACAGGGAAGCTAATTCTTTGTGAGGCTCTGTCCTATGGGTCTGTCTGCATAAATGTGTACAAATGTCTTGTAGGAGTGAATTAGCGTAGGTGTTCACCGGGGCAGCCTTGGGACTCTGGTGGCTGGATTGTTGAAAAGGGTCGAAGAAAGCCAACAGGTCTCCAGGGCTCCAGGATGGAAAGGCAGTGTACCCTGCATCTGGGCCCTCAGAACCAGGAGGTCTGATGACACAGGGGTGGGAGAGGTGTCCCGGCCCCTCCACGAGGACCCTCAGCAGCATGGGGAGTCAGGACTCTGCTCGTTCCCATGGACAGCTTCCGGGAGCTCTCTCCTGTTTGCCCCTAACCATCCTTTTTTCTCTTCAATCACCCAACACAACTTGCTGTGGTTTTCAACCAAAAAGAAACATGATTCTGCGGTGGCAGGACCCTCTCCGGCCCCTCCCATGGCTTGCATGCGTGCTCAGCTCCTCTGCTCTGCCCCTGTTGGGTTCCCCTTAAGAGAAGCTGCTCCAGTGTTTTCTGGAATGGACTTCACTGATTTTGTGGTCAGGGCAGTAAGAAAGCGTGGGGAGCACTGGGCCGTGTGCACGTCCTGGCTGCCCCTCTTCCTGCGGCCCCTCCACGCTCGCTCACTCTCATTTCCTTGTCCACCTTTGTGCCCTCTGTGTCCTCTCCTGCAGGGAGAATGGGACACTGTCCTGACTTCTGGAAGAGAAGAACTATGCATGTCCAGAGCCCCCCCAGGGCAGAAAACGCCCCGTGAGGGGGGTGTCCAGGGCAGACCCAGACTTTCCTTGGGTTCCCTTCAGCAGGAGGGGCCCAGCTCTTCCTCCCCCAGCCCAGCTCCCTGCCTGGAGCCCTTGGGGCTGCTCAGCAGGAGTCAATGCTGCAGCCTGGGGTCAGCACCCAGGGCAGAGCCAAGGCGGTGAAAGGAGGGCTGGGGCTTCATCCACAGTGCAGACCCCGGACCTCGGCTGCCTGGGTGGGACCAGGTCCTTCAGGAGGACGGTCCTAAAAGACGGAAGAGGGAATGGCTCGGGGCTCCAAAGAGAAGCTCCTGACAAAGAAAGTGGGGATGAAAAGGAAAGGGAGGATGAAAGGAAGATGAGACAGGAACTAAATGACACGCATGCCGCTGCCTCTACTCCAGATTCCTTGCAATTTGCCACATTCCTGGCTGCATGTCCTCCTGCAGGAAGCGCAACGGGGTGGCCTTGGGAAAGGAAGGGGGAAGTTAG
>NW_016107750.1:0-5940 GCF_001604975.1 Cebus imitator
GTTGAGTCAGTTCCTGGGTGGGGCCCACAAAATCGGATGTGCCAGCTTATCCCTCTGGGTCATGCCAGCTGTTCCATCAAGTGCAGGGTCTGCAAAATATCTCAAGCACTGATTTTACGTTTTACAATAGTGATGTTATCCCCAGGAGCAATTTGGGGAGGGTTGGAATCTTGTAGCCTCCAGCCACATGAACCCATTAGAAACTACAGTTTCTAATCTTTTGGTTGATTTGTTAGTTCTACAAAGGCAGTCTAGTCCTCAGGCAAGAAGGTGGTTTGTTTTAGGAAAGAGCTGTTACCATCTTTGTTTCAAATTGTAAACTATTAACTAAGTTCTTCCCAAAGTTAGTTTGGCCTATGCCCAGGAATAGACAAGGACAGCTTGGAAGTTAGAAACATGACGATGGAGTCAGTTAGGTCAAATCTCTTTCACGGTCTCACTTATAATTTTGCAGTGGCGATTTCAGAATTCCCAGGGACTCATCGAGAAATGTATTATAGGCCAGGTGGGGTGGCTCACACCTGTAATCCCAGAACATTGAGAGGCTGAGTCACGAGGATCACTTGAGGCCAGAATTTCGAGACCAGCCTAGGCAACATGGAGACCCCAGCTTTTATATTAAAAAAAAAATTATATCATAATTGTCTGCCTGAGCAATGAATGGGAGAATCACTTAGACCCAGTTTCCTGTCTCCCATTCATTGATGGTTTCTCTTGGAGCAGGGCAGGACATGAGGGAAGCATGAATCATGTCAAAGCCTGCCTGGACTGTTTGCCAGGGCCGTAGCTGGAATCTGATCCAATGCTGAGACTATGTGAGGCAGAAGACAGAAACTGGCCAGACTCTTCCCCAGAGGTGGCAGTGGGGTCAAGGAAAATGCTCCAGACTAGATGTCTCAGCTGAACCTTCTCAAGTGGTTGGGGCGGAATGTGGTGGTGGCTCAGGCCTGTGATCCCAGCACTTTTGGAGGCCGAGGCGAGTGCATCCCTTGAGGTCAGGAGTTTCAGATCAGCTTGGCCAACGTGGCAAAACCCTGTCTCTACTAAAAATAGAAAAATTAACTGGGGGTGGTGGTGCATGTTTGTAATCCCAGCTACTCGGGAGGCTGAGGCAGGAAAATTGCTTGAAATGGGGAGGTGGAGACTGCAGTGAACCCAAGATCGCACCACTGCACTGCAGCCTGGGGGATCGGGGAGAGGAGTAATTCTGTCTCATAAATAAATAAAATAAAGTAAAGTAAAGTAGGCTGGGCGCCGTGGCCTCACCCTTGTAATCCCAGGACTTTGGGATGCAGAGGCAGGTGGATCACGATGTCAGGAGTTAAAGACCTGCCTGGCCAAGATGGTGGAACCCCATGTCTACTAAAAATACAAAAAGTCATCCAGACACTGTGGTGGGTGCCTGTAATCCCAGCTACTCGGGAGGCTGACGGGGATAATTGCTTGAACCCGGGAGACGGAGGTTGCAGTTAACTAGATCGCACCACAACACTCCAACCTGGGCAACAGAGAGAGACTCCGTCTCAAAACAAAAGAAATAAAAAATAAAGTAGATGGAGAGGCTGAGCATGTGTGGTGGCTCATACCTGTAATCTCAGCACTTTGGGAGGCTTAGATGGGAGGAGTTAGAGGCCTGGGCAACATAGAGAGACCCTGTCTCTACCCCACGCCCCCCTCCCCAACCACCACACACACGCAAATTGAAAACGTAGCCAGGTGTGGCGATGCCTACCTACTTGGGAGGCTGAGATGGGAGGATTGCCGGAGCCCAGGAATTTGAGACTCAAATTGACTGCACACTGTACCCTGGCCTGTGTGACTACATCAGACACTTTCTCAAACAATAAAACAAGTAAATAAACAAACCAGGAGGATAATAGTGAGATGTGGAGAGAAGGCCTGTTCGGCAGAGACCCAAGAAGGCAAAGTACAGGAGACATGAAAAAGCCAGTGTGCAAGAGAAGATTCTAGAACGCTGTGTCAGGGAGAGCTGGTGCAGGGCTCCACTGGTGGACAATCTGGGCATGAATCTCCTCCCAGGAAAATAAATGACATTTTCTTCTTCCAGTTTGTGTCAGATGGAAGAAAGCATTTTCTTCTTTTCCTTTCCTTTTTCTTTTTGAGACCAAGATTTGCTCCTGTTGCCCAGTCCAAAGTGCAATGGTGAGATCTCGGCTGACTGCAACCTACTCCTCCTGGGTTCAAGCAATTTTCCTTCCTTAGCCTCCTGAGTAGCTGGGATTACAGGCACCCACGACCTCGCCCAGCTAATTTTGTATTTTTATTTATTTATTTGCTACACTCGGGTTTCACCGTGTTGGTCAGGCTGGTCTTGAACTCCTGACCTGAAGTGATCCGCCTGCCTCGGCTTCCCAAAGTGCTGGGATTACAGGCATAAGTCACCGTGCCCAGCCAGCATTTTCTTATAGTAAAGAAAGGGAAGCCATGAACTGGCTATTGAAAGAGAAAAGAAAGGTGGAGAGTGAATCTTGGCAGGAAGAAGAAGAAAAGCAAAAGGAAAGAAAAGCTTTCAGCTATCTGGCTTGTATTGGTGTTTACAGTATTTGCTGGTGTCTTGCTTAGATTGGTGACATGTGGCTGAGAGGAATCTGTGTCACTTTTTTTTTTTTTTTTTTTTTTTTTTTTTGAGACAGTCTCACTGTGTTGCCCAGGCTGGAGTGCAGTGGCATGATCTCAGCTCACACAACCTCTGCCTCTCAGGTTCAAGCAATTCTCCTGCCTCAGCCTCCAGAGTAGCTGGGATTACAGGTGCACACCACCACACCTGGCTAATATTTGTATTTTCAGTAGACATGGGGTTTCACCATGTTGGCCAGGCTGGTCTCAAACTCCTGATCTCAGGTGATCCACAGGCCTCAGCCTCCCGAAGTGCTGGGATTACAGGTGTGAGCCACTGTGCCTGGCCACCTGTGTCACTTTTTACCAGAAACTTTCAGAGTCAGCAAGTGGCCAGGTGTCTCTTCTTTTTGTCACAGAACTCTTGATGTTTCCAATGAAGACAAATCCGTTAGGCTGTTGTGGATGTGTCATGCGGGACAGAAATCAACCTTGGCTGTTGTAAGCTATTGAGAACGGGGGTTGCACCAGGTGCAGTGGCTCATGCCTGTAATCCCAGCACTTTTGTTATATCGCAGCGAGTCAAGGAATGCACCACCCTCTGAGATTGAATTAGGAGTCCTTTATTTTAGCTGGTGACTGAGAGGTGGCTAATGCCCAAAATTCTCTTGGCCCCTAAGGAAAAGATAGGTGGTCTTATATAAGCTAGTTTTAAAAGGGAGAGGGAACCTAGCTGAAGCAAACTTTTCACAGAAGCAGAGTAAGCAAAAAGTTAAAAGATAAACTAGCACATGAGAAATAACGCAGTGCCAGGTGAAAGGGGTAAAGCTGTCATGAAAGACATACAACTTATAGATAACTGGGGCTCTGGGTGCTCAACAGCACCTGCATTCCCAGGCTCTGCTGGTACCACTTAACTCAGCCTCTTATCAACAAATGCATTCCTGGAGGTGTCCAGTGTCAGCCTGTCCGAGCTACATACTGCAGTTACATACTGAATGGTGGGAAAATAACTAAAATGAAGAAGGTAAGATGGAGTCTGTCCGGCTCAAGAAGTTAACATGAAGGCTGAACAGCTCTCAGTCTGAGAAAGAGAGAGTCAGTTTTAGATGACAAAAAGCAGGTTATCACACTTGGGGAGACCGAGGCTGGAGGATCATTTGAGGCCAGGAGTTCAAGACCAGCCTGGCTAACATGGTGAAACTCTGTCTCTACTAAAAATACAATATGTACCTGAGTGTGGTGAGGCGTGCCTGTAATCCCAGGTACTCAGGAGACTGAGACAGGAAAATTGCTTGAACCAGGAGATGGAGGTTGCAGTGAGCCAATGCTGCGCCACTGCACTCCAGCCTGAGTGACAGAGTGCTCCATCTTTAAAAAACAAAAAAACAAACAGAAAAAAGAGAGAATGGAAGTTCCTTGTTATTGCCTCATAATCTTGTTTATCCTGATTGATGCATTAGAGGAACAGCTTCCTGAGACACAGTTTACTGACCGTGAATTTCCTCCAAACCCCAAAGAGCAGGCTTCTCAGGAGGAGGCTCAGTGTAGAATCTCTGTCCAAGGTGGACCCTGGTTCAAGTTCCAGCTACAAACCCTCACCACCTGTGAGACCTTGGGCAGTTCACATCCCCTCTCTGCGACTCAGTCTGCTCAGTTGTAAAACAGGTTAAATACCAAAAGATCAAAATCCCTCACATCTAAAATCTCAAAAATTATAATCCCCCAAAATTTAAATCCATTATGTTGAAATCCTGAGAGATGAATTCTGGGGAAGGGATGTGTTTTCAGCTGTACGCCAGATAGTTGCATCATGCTAGTTGAATCATGACAGGTGAATGATTACCTTGTTATTTATTTATAAATTAAGCATTGAGGAGATAGAGAAGGGTACCTTGTTGACAACAGATGGGCTTGGGGACTTAATTTTAGGTGTCAATCAGACAAGGTGGCTCACAACTGAAATCCTGAAACCCCAGAATTTTGGGAAGACAAGGCAGGCAGTTTGATTGAGTCCAAAAAGTCCAGCCTGGCAAACATGGCAAAATCCAGTCTCTACAAAAGTTAGCTGGGTGTGGTGGTGCCTGCCTGTAGTCCCACCTACTCTGGAGGCTGAGGCAGGAGGATCACTTGAGCGTGGGTGGTCGAGGCTGCAGTGAGCTGAGTTCCAGCCACTGCACTCCAGCCTGGGTAACAAAGCAAGATTCCATCTCAAAAAAAAAATAAAAACAAAAACAAAATTGTAGATGTCATGTTGAGTGAATGAAAGAACACGTGGAAACCAGGTAAAAGATGATTTGAGGTGTGTCTGGGAGAGTGTTTCCTGGGGAGATGACTGTGTGAGTTTGAGTGGACTAGGAAGGGAAGATCTGCCCTCGAGTTGGCAGGCACCAGCCATCAGCCAGGGACCCAGACAGAACAAATCCAGAAGGCAGACCAGTCTCTCCTAGAGCTGGGGCAGCCGTTCCCTCCACTGCCTTGGACATCAGATACGTGACTCCCCAAAAGTGCATTATCAAAATGTTAACTTTGTTTTTCGAGAGGGAGTCTCACTCTGTCACCCAGGCTGAAGTGTAGTGGCATGATCTAGGCTCACTGCAACCTCCCCCTCCTGGGCTCAAGCGACTCTCCTGCCTCAGCCTCCTGAGTAGATGGGATTACAGGTGACTGCCACCATGCCTGGCTAATTTTTGTATATTTAATAGAAATGGGGTTTCTCCACGTTGGCCAGGCTGGTCTCAAACTACTGAACTTAAGTGATCTGTCCGCCTCGGCCTCCCACAGTGCTGAGATTACAGGAATGAGTCACCAAACCCAGCCTCACAAAGTTCACTGCATATGTAAGCACTGGTACATAAAAAATACTGAAACTCCCTCAATAAATGAAGACATGTCCTTTTTGTACATCTGCATTTGTGAAAGACATTTCTCTAAATCTTGGCTACTTGGGTGACTGCATATACAATGGAGACCTATTGAGGTTTTTGTTTGTTTTGACACAGGGTCTCACTCTGTCACTCATGGTGGAGTGCAGTGGTGTGAACATGGCTCACTGCAGCCTTGATCTCCTGGGCTTGAGTGATCCTCCTGCCTAGGACTCTGAAGTAGCTGGGACTAGAGGTGTGTACCAGCTGTGATTTAAAAAACATTTTCTGTGGCTCACACCTGTAATCTCAGCACTTTAGGAGACTGAGGTGGGCAGATCACCTCAAGTCAGAAGTTCAAAACCAGCCTGGTCAACATGGTGAAACCCTGCCTCTACCAAAAATCTGAAATTAGCTGGGCATGGTGGTGGGAGCCTGAGACAGAATTGCTTGAACCCAGGAGACGGAGGTTGCAGCAAGCCGACACGGTGCCACTGCA
>NW_016107750.1:6406-10705 GCF_001604975.1 Cebus imitator
TGGCACGATCTCGGCTCACTGCAACCTCCGCCTCCCGGGTTCAAGCAATTCTCTCCCTTCGGCCTCCTAAGTAGTTGTGATGAGCGGCACACACCACCACACCAGACTAATTTTTGTATTTTTAGTAGAGACAGGGATTCTCCATGTTGGCCAGGCTGTTCTCCAACTCCTGACCTCAGATGATCTGCCAACCTTGGCCTCCCAAAGTGCTGGGATTACAGGTGTGAGCCACCACGCCTGGCTGCAGCTCGTACCTTTTTTGTTTTTTTTTTCCTGCACCTTCTTAGGAACAGTTTGGTTCTAGATCCTTCCTAAGCTTCCGATTTCTAATCCTTCCTAATCCAGCTCACTGCCCCCCACCCTGCACCCTCCATTCTGCCTCACTTTCTCCTTTCCTGATTCCCACCATTTCCCACAATCGGTCCCGGCCTCAGATTCCTGCCCTTCAGGTTCCAGTGTTCCTTGGGTCCTCCCTCTCCCATGATCCTCTCTGATTAGGGGTGGGGGTGTGAGCTGGAATTAAAGCCAGCCTTTACTGGAGTTCTGGGCCTGGATTCTGCATTGTGCTCCGCTGTGTCATTGCGCCTTCTCTTTTCCGCTCTTTCTGCTGCTTCATCCTCTTCATGTTCTAACTCGGCCAGCAGTGGCTGACCCCTCCCACACCTCCCCGATGGAGTGCGCCCCTTCCCTCCTGCTGCTTCTCCATCTCCATCTCTCCATCTTCTGCTCCTGGCCTTTCCTGGCACGGGGCCCGAGCTCTGAGCTCTCGCACATTTCTAGGATGCCATCCTACTCCTCCTCATCACCGGGAGGCAGTAGGCATGGGTTTGTCCTCCAGCTGCTGCGGGTCTGGGACCCCAGGTCCGTGTGGCCGGCCGACAGCACAGTTCCCGCCCCAGTGTGGTGCCGGAAGGTGCAGCCCTGTAGGCTAGTGTGGGAGCCACCTGGAGGTTGCTGTGGCGCTTGTTGGTGCCCAGCGCCCTGCCCGGGGCTTCCTGGAGGCCTCCTCCCGGGATGGTGGGGCGGGGTTCCACTTGGCTGCATCTTGTCGCAAGGCCCCTTAGCAGTGAAGCCGCCGAGGCCTCTGCTGCTCAGGTCCCCATATTCCCCACGGGGGACAGCCAGGCTCTCGCCTCAGGCTGCCACTGCCTCTCCTTTCCCGCGGCAGGAGGGGGCGATGGAGCCACCTCCTGGCACCGGCCGCTCCCCCAAGCAGCCGGTGGGGTGGAGGAGAAAGACCCCAGGAAGCAGAAGGTCCCCACCGGCAGGAGGGTCGCCCCGGGGCTGCCTCCCCTGGTTCCTGCCATGAGCATCTGCCAAGACCCTCCCTGCCATATTGCTCCCCGGGAAGCTCTAAGGCTCTCGGGCCTGCAGGTTGGGACATTTTCTCCCTCACTGTAAGTCTGCAAACTCAGGGCCAGGCAATTTCTACATATTCTTAAATAGGATGCTTCAGTCAAAGATTGATGACAGAACCACTCTTTCTGAGTGTCGCCTGCTGATAATGAGAACGTCTGAACAGAAAATAAGAATATTTATGAATAGGTTCCAAACTTTGGAGGGATCAAGTAGGGAGGAAAAACAAACACTTCCACCCACCTCTATTCACAAAAGTGTGCTTTACCAAGTTGGTGTGAATTATAGATAACTTATGAAAAAAACGTTTCTTAAATCTAGAAAACAAAACAAGTAAAGGGCAAGCGCAGTGTGGCTCATGCCTGTGATCCCAGCACTATGGGAGTCCCAGGCGTGGGGAGGGAGGGGTGGGCATCACCTGAAATCTGGAGATTTCGGCCAACCTGGCCAACGAGGTGAAACATGATCTCTATTAAAAATACAAAATTAGCTAGGAGTGGCGGTAAACGCCTGCAGTCCCAGCTACTTGGAAGGCTGAGGCAGGAGAATCGCTTTAACTCAGGAAGTGGAGGTTGCAGTGTGTCGAGATCGCACCTTTGTACTCCAGCCTGGGCGATAGAGTGAGACTCCATCTCAAAAAAAAATTAAAAAAATAAAAATAAAAGGTAATAAATCAACAATGTTTTAACTACATGTTATAGTTATAAAGACATTATCTTAATTTTATGGATTTTTTGTTTTGCTTTATCTTGCTTAGCAGTTTTTTGAATACTTAAGTTTCCTTATTACAGCCCTAGAAATTGTTTTTTCATTTACTGATTTTTATTTTTATTTTTGAGATAGTTTCTCACTGTCGCCCAGGCTGGAGTATAGTGGCACAATTTTGGCTCACTGAAACTGCTGGCTCCCAGGTTCAAGCAATTGTCATGCCTCGGCCTCCCTAGTAGCTGGCATTGCAGGCATGCACCATCACGCCTGGCTAATTTTTGTATTTTTAGTAGAGACAGGGTTTCACCGTGTCAGCCAGGCTTGTCTGGAAATCCTGAGCACAAGTGATCTGCCTGCCTTGGCCTCCCAAAGTGCTGGGATTACAGGCGTGAGCCACTACAGAGCTTGAGAAGGGAGGAACAATTGTCCTCCAGCTACCTCACGGGGCTGGCACTGGCGGTCACTGCCCTGTGTGGATCACCCAGCTGTGTTGGGCAACCTGAACCCCATCTGCAGGAATGCGAGGAGGAAAATACAAAAGCCTATACATGAGCCCTGAGAAGGCAGATGCAGCAGAAACCTCTAGGAGGTAACTACCCAGTCTAGTACCTATGGTGGAGAGAGAACATATTGGTGATCATGTGTACTTACACTCTAGGGTCACCACTTGGCACTATGACCTTGTCCGTGGCTCTGCAAAGGACGATTTGGAAGGAGTTCATCAGAGTTAATGTTTAACAAGCCTCTATTTGCCAAATCACTCACCCCTGGCAACAGCCTAAGGATCTGAGGATTCTTATTATATATCTTTTATAGAGAAGGACACGGAGACATAAAGACATGAATTATCTTGCCCAAATTACTCAGCTAATAAGTGGTGGAAGCCAAATAGGACCTAACAGTGTGGCAGCGGAGCCTGATTAAATACAGTTAGGATTAATAACATAACAATGACACATCACTGACCCTTGGAGACATAAGATTTTCTCTTTTATAGGTTTCAGGCACAGAACTGTATATCCAATAATAGTGAAATTGATCCCACTAGTTATGACAGAAATTATGATACATTTAAATGACTTGGGTGTTTTAGAATCCTTGACAGAAACTGAATGAGGAATGAAATTGTTTCCATTTCACACAAAAGAAAACTGAGGTGAAGAGGGGTAAATAATTTTGCATGGCATGAAGTAGAAATTCAAAGTATAGGAATTTGAACTTGCTTCTGACCTTTTCTGAGGCCCCCATGCTCTTGACCACTATAGACTCAAGATCACCTTGCTTTTCCACTCATTTAAGAAACTTTTTTAAACATTTAATTATCTAATAGGTTGGCACTCATCATGAGCTTCTGTTCCTATTCTGTAGGTGGTGAGGCCCTCTATAGTCCTGACCCCACAGTTCTGCCCCATGGCCAGGGCCAGCTCACCAAGGAACTGCAGCAGCACTTAAAGTCAGTGCCATCCCCCATGTGAGTACCTGAGGAAGGTGAGTGTAGACAGATGGGGCCCAGCACCCTTGAACAGTTCCTGGGTCTCTGCTGTCCCACGTCTCACAGGGGGCCATGCTGGGGGAAGCGTAGGCAGTCACAGTACTGGCTTTTCCCTCCTTTTTCGTTTCATGCAAGTGGCTTAGGGATGGGGTAGAGTACTTGACTTATTTGGATAAGCACCACTATCTCGGTCAGAAACTCAAAAAGAGTAATTGCTGGCATGTTAACCTAAAGAAAAACAACCAGACAAGTGCCCAGCGGTACTTCAAAAGGCTATTTATTATCCTGCAAAATGTAGGCAGGAGTTGTTGCTCATGCCTGTAATCCCAGCACTTTGGGAGGCTGAGTCGAGTGAATCACCTGAGGTCAGGAGTTCAGAGCCAGCCTGACCAACATGGAGAAACCTCGTCTCTACTAAAAACACAAAATTAGCCAGGCAAGGTGGCACGTGGCTGTAGTCTCAGCTACTTGGGAGGCTGAGGCAGGAGAATCGCCTGGACCTCGGAGTCAGAGGTTGAAGTGAGCTGAGATTGCGCCACAGTACTCCAGCCTGGGTGACAGAGGGAGACTGTCTTTAAAAAAAAATATATATGGGGCCGGGCGCCGTGGCTCATGCCTGTAATCCCAGCACTTTGGGAGGCCGAGGCGGGTGGATCACGAGGTCAAGAGATCGAGACCATCCCGGTCAACATGGTGAAACCCCGTCTCTACTAAAAATACAAAACATTAGCTGGGCATGGTGG